>NC_134405.1:112801123-113051123 GCF_038048845.1 Mixophyes fleayi | reverse complement strand
CCTTAGTGGACTGACCACTCCCCCTCTAGTGTCTGGTCCCACCTCTATGATGGCTGACCACACCCCCTCTGGTGGGCCCCTAGTGTTGTAGTCCCCCGGTGGGCCCTTCATGCCCCAGTCCGACACTGTCCAAAACCAAAACCAAAACACACGAGGGTGATTTTGCCAAAACCAAAACACAAAGCTAATCCAGATCCAAAACCAAAACCACTTCACGGTGGCCAGTGAGCATCTCTACTAGGAATACATATGTATTAGATGGAATGAAACACTTCCAACAGCACATTAAAGGTCTGAGAAGTCAGTGGAGAAAATCATCATCATTTTAACCCTTGGTGACTTCTTATGCCCATATAATTTACAGGAGGTTCCTTATCTTATATATAGGGGAAGGGTCTGTGTAGCTCTGCAACATTTTTACTAACTGTAGTACTGAGATAGGGTAACTGAGCTGAAAATGCAGCATGAGATTCACTTATCCCTTTCTGTCAATATCACCAATTGTTTAATTATTTCACAAGACAGGTCATTTAGTAGATAAGCAATCACAATAATGACAGATTTTATTGAGGAGGACATGACTATAGTCTGTTAATTAAAACTATCCATATTTGAAGGGCCCATTCATGTAATATCATATTCACCCTAATATTTCCATTCTTCTTGTTAATTTCACTTAATGCTCCACATTCAATATATTCAATGAGTCACTCACATCAATAGTAAATATTTGAACTGACAAGCTATTCATCGTCAGCTGTGAAACTGTAGGACCTTACAATATAACCATCACTATTTTAGTTGCATTTTACCACAGGCAGGAAGAATTTTTTGTGCTTGTGTGATTCTGTCCATGTCAGATTTTGTTCCATAATCAGATGCATAACTGTCAATGTAAGTAAAACACACCCACATAAGATCGCCTCAAGCAAACATCTTATTAAAAGAATGGTGCTACTATTGCTGGCAGATGCAATATTCCAAAGTTATACACAAATCTACAGACAGGTTTAACACAATGTAGTACTTTCCATTAATAATGTATTATTATTATTATCTTTTATTTATAAGGCGCCAAAAAAGGTCTGCTGCGCCGTATGTGACATAAACAGACAGTAATGAACCATAACACATTACATAATAGATAGTACATGAAAAACAAAATACAAGGACCAAACAAATAATACACAGATAACTCAGTAATGCAGATCAAATTAATTATGGGACAGGAAGTGAAAGTGATGTGCAACATGACATGGGTCTGAGTTCAAGAAAACAGGGCTAGGGAAGCAGGCCAAGAGGTACTGAGGGTTATGGAATAATAGAAGGAGAACACAAGGAAAGAGGGCCCTGCTCCTGAGGGCTTACATCTTAAAGGGAAGGGGAAGATACAAATAGGGTGGAATCGAGTGAGGCAGTGGATATAATAGCTGAGACAAGGGAGTAAGGAGAAGGGCTGATTGGACTGAATAAAGAAAATAGTCCTAAGGGCATGCTTGAAGCCTTTGAAAGTAAAGGCTAACCTCATAGGGCACAGCTGGGTAGCAACCCGAGCAAAGTCCTGGAGGCCGGAATGGGTAGAGGTAATCAGTAAAGTAGTGAGGCAGCAGCTATTGGCAGAGCATGCAGGGGGGGGGAGGAGAATGCGGGTAGAGATGAGGCTAGAGATATATGGGGTGGAGGATTGGCTGAAAGCTTGTAGGCGAGGGTGAGGAGTTTATATTTAATTACTTAGACCAATGTAGCAATTGGCGGAGAGGGACAGCAGAGAAAGAGTGGCGGGAGAGAAAAATAAGGTGGGCAGCAGCAATGAGGATATTCTTAAGGGGAAAGATGGGCGTCAGGTAAACCAGAGAGAAAGAGGTTACAGTAATCAAGATGAGAGATTACAAGGGAGTGAATAAGAGCATTGGTGGTTTCTATGGTGAGAGAGGCTCGGATCTTTAATATATTTCAGAGGTGGAAGTAGCAGGATTTTGAGAGGGACAGAGTCAAGGATGACCCTTAGACAGGGGATTTGAGGGACCAAAAGGAGGGTAGTGTTATCTACAGAAAAAAAGAGGGGGGATTTGAGGAAACCCTGGAAGGGGGACAAGTGGAGACAATTATTTTAAGTCTTGGAAATATTGAGTTTAAGAAAGTGCTGGGACATCCAAGATGAGATGGCCGAGAGGCAGCAGGAGACATGAGACATATGGAAAGGAAAGAGGGTTGAAAGATAGATTTGAGCAGATAAGGTCACCAGGGGAGGAGCTGTAGGGGTAGTTTTTTCCCAATGCACTTCTGATGAACCATTCTTATGCATAAATATTGGATTTTAATTTATTGACCATCTAAGGTTCTGTATCTACCGATCTTTGGAATTCATTGCTTTTAATTACATTTTTTAATACCTAAAACTACGAGCTAGTGGCTGCGGCAGCACACATATTGAGTGTCAGGCACCCACAGGCTTACTCTTATGCCTTATTTTAGCTGCAGTGCTCATGTGTGTACTTACCAATAGCCTGCAAGTGACACTTGCTTTCACATGCTATAGGTGCTTTTAAGACATCAACAAAACCTCTGCATAGTCAGTGAAAGCAAACTTATTGTGTTTATCAATGTGAACATTTTAACAATACACAGCAAAAGCATGTCCACGGTTATCTAGTGACAACAAAATAATTTTCTCCAATATTATAGGAATCCATGAATGCATGTTGGAAACAAAAATTAAAGGAGATGTTTGCAAAACAGCACAGTACAATTAAACAGATTGAGTCAATGAAACAGTGTGACTGACAGCTTGCCTCTGCTCACACAAACTGAGGCCTGACAGGGAGACAAGATTATTTTAACACCAGGGTGATCTTCAAGATCAGCATTGTGAGACTGATAGATATTTCATTACTGGGGCATGTATGTTAAATAGCAGATGAAATTTATTTTTAGTACCCTTTCTTCAAGGTTGTTTCCACTATTTCTATCAAGATGAATTTCATTGTATCCTACCTGCCATTCACTTCACTGCAGATATTTGGGAGGTCAGGCTAGAGGGCCTCCTCTGCTATCTGTTTGAGGGAAATCAAACTCCATTCACTGCTGTCTTATTAACATAGTGGCACAATGTCATGTACCTGGGCAAAAAGACAAGAGCCTCTGCTAAACTCTCTGCACATGTTATAAAAAAAGTATTGCAATAAACGATAGATAGATAGATAGATAGATAGATAGATAGATAGATAGGCACAACCCCCCCCCCCCCCCCCTCCTGGAAACATATGGTTTGCAAATACTGAAAAAACAAGTCTTGAGCAATTGGTCAAATTAGCATATGAATGCTGTGAGCAGGTAGTCTCCGCCCACAAGAGGGGGTTTACACGTGACACAAAGAAAGACGTTTTCTCTTGTGTTCTATTCCCAGTCTGATAAGGCATGCAGACATAGCTTCTAGCTGGACATGCAGGAAAGTGAGTTGCCTGAGGGCCTTGGGCCCTGACTAGCAGGATAGATGTTAGAATGGAGTTTTTGAATGGAATGAATGAAAGGGGAGTGGGTTTGGAAACACAAATGTTATAAATGTTGTAATGCGTTGTTGAATGGAAGATGGTCGAATCTGGACACATATGTGTAGAGTATATGAGAATGAATGATCATTTATACAGATGATAAATGTGAATGGAAGTGTCTGAGTTTAGTACAAGAGTTATTTGGAGGTTTTTAAAGGTTGGACCTCGGTTTGGTATAGATAGTGTTGACTGCATGCCTTGTAATAATGTTGCAATGCTGTGTAGATATAACATAGGTAAAGGTATGGTGTTAGTCTGATTTGTATGTGATTGTGTAGTCTAATAAGAACTGGGCCCTGTTGCTATGAAAGTTGCATTAGGAGTGAATTGGGCCATTACAGGCACATGTGCTTAAGATGGCTGACAATGTGTTGATTCCTGTAATACTATACAATTTTTGGAGTTTCTGTAGTGTTTGGGATATATTGTTATTTTAAATGTAAGCATTTGTGTTATACATAGTTCTGTGTTGGTTTAATGTTGTAATGGAGTTTTTTTAGGTTATTTGAGTGAAATCAGATAAAATGGAGTAAGTGAAATGGTCATGGCAGCATTTGTGGTTTTGGCAAAGGTAATTCCTGGAAGGCTAATGGAAATTGCAAATGTTGTGAGAGAAAATGTATCTAGTATCTGGCCTGTAAAATGGCTGCCATATAGAAACTCTGATGTGAAGGGAATGTGGATAGTGAATAATGGCTGTTGGACTTTGAATAAGATATGTGAGATGAATGGAGTGTGCCTGTGTGGTCTCTCCCCCCTCACAGGTCCCCCCCCCTCTACACACACACACATGCACACACACGCACGCACACACACACACACATACACACACACATACACACCTTTAGACAATAGGTAAAGCTTGACTCACACATACACTTACACACACACACAATGACTTGTATATCTATATAACAGGCAATAAATGTAATATATGGCACCAAAATCTTTACTCTGTTTAAAATATTGTTACGCTGTTTACTGTTTTATAATATATACATATGTTTTACAATTAGAATGTTAATAATACAACAACAAATGAAACTATATTTTGTGTGTAGTTTTTCTTGAAGATATGAGCATAAGCTATTATATAAATATTAATCCTGTGGATTTCAGGGAAAATATATTTCTTAGGTTAATTTAGAAGTACCTTTGTGAGGAGTTGGTTGACGGTAATAGTCATATATAACGGTATTAAATGGTCATCCATACATTTGCCAGATTATTATGAAGATTAACACCCCATAATCACCTGAAAAATAATTAGATAGCTAGCGTAATATTAAGTAAAAAATCTACTCTGACCCTAAATTTTACAGTAAATTGGCTACCGCCCTGCAACTTCCAGACTGGTAGTGGGTTCAATGTGCTATACCTCTGCAATAATTAATGTTCCGGCTGGAAAAAGCAGGAGAAGATTGAAAGTCCAACTCTCCAGGGGTCTCTCCTCCAAGAGAACTGAATGGATGATACGAAAGATGTCAAAACAACATTCAACACAAGATTGCTACCATTAAAATGTAACCAGCTTCCTACTGTAGGTGACTTGTCATTATTAGAGGCTACTGTCGGGTGGGAATCTGATGAATGGTGGGCGTGCTGGATGCTGGCAGTTTTCTGTTCCGGGGATGGGATGTTATTCTATATTTTAGAACCAAAGTGGAATTCTTCTTTAGATATAACTGAATTATGCAATATGTGTTATTAGATTATATTGTTACAACGGGCTCTATTTATCAAAGAGAGAGAAAAAGCCCTAAATCCATAGAAAACTGGAGTTGTGAAGAATATCGCCGGGTATCGTCAGACATAGTCCCATGCAAAGTATTGGGGAAGCCTATTTTCCCTGGGCAGCACTGATACAAGTACTGTCACTGTCCTCCTATCCCTATTGCCACCTCAGGATCAGCTATGAAAGAACATGCATTATTAGTAAAAGAAATCATTTTGTCCTTGCTTTAAAAACAAAATTATATATTTATTTTTAACTGCTGCTTCCATTTTTTTTTTAAAAACGTTATTAGTATTTTATGAATCTGGAAATGGAAGTCCATATCCAGGCTTTCAGTTCCAGTGCACATGCATGATCCGGTGTGTCAGAGGGACCCTGCACTGGCCAGTGGAGCGGTAAGACTTCACCAGATGCCAGCCAGCATTCTTTTATTGATAAATTGAGTCATAGAAGATATTTTATCACTGTGATAGACAGCAATAGGAAATCCTCCATATCACAGGCACTTGTTAATAGACCCCAAAGTCTTACTCATCTGGAAGGAGTGGAAAACCATTGCACACATGTCATTGTAGCATTTGCCTATAAAGTAGTATGCTAATAGCAGCAAGATTTCAACTGAGACAGCAACAGCACTGTCATATGTGGACTAAATCATACAGTAGTAGGATTTTTTGCTAAAAAAAAAAAAAATACATATAAAAATACATCCAGTTGTAAATAAATCTACTATGATGAAATTGAGAAATAATAGAACGGTTGGTTGAATCTGAAACAAGAGTCCTGCTGCATGCAGATGCAGGAGAGTTTGAAAAAGTAGCTCACTATGGCACATAATGTACTATTCACTGGTAAAATATTCAGAGATCTGTCTAAAGATTGCACAATAGCTAAACTTAAAGTAGAACTTTAAGGGCTAGATTTACTAAGCTGCGGGTTTGAAAAAGTGGGGATGTTGCCTATAGCAATCAATCAGATTCTAGCTTTCATTTATTTAGTACCTTCTACAAAATGACAGGTAGAATCTGATTGGTTGCTATAGGCAACATCCCCACTTTTTCAAACCTGCAGCTTAGTAAATCTAGCCCTAAGACTTTTACATGTACGTACGTACACACAGTTCTCAACTCAGCCTAGACATGACTGATAATGGTCAGTTTTCCATGGAACAGTACCATGGAGACCTTTAAATGAATACAGCAAGCACTGGAGATGTATCCAAAACACTGACTTGATAGTCTTCCATGTCATCCAATCAACGGTCTGGATAAACTTGAACTGCTCACAAGTGGTGAATTAATATAGGATATATGTAAGCTATGAGCCTTTACCCCACACACAAGTACTGAGTACATATCAATTGTCCATTATGCGAACACAATGCCGCCAGCCGAGCGTACCTCTTTCCTGGTCCTGGCTCACAATATTCCTTCACCGTTCTCCCCTTGTCACTTATGTGCCACAAGGAGTGGAGGCTGTTTTATGTTTTGTTTTTTAAAGATGTTTTCATTTATAGCTATGGTTTATCATTCACTGCGACAAATGCTACTTCATATGTATATTTTGTTCTACTCACTAAAACATCGGAGGTCCATTATTCGAAATGTTGCAAGAATACAAGATATTATTCTATATATGTTTCCATGTATTCCATCTGTTCTTAGAGCTATCTATGGGGTGAAAGGGTTAGGAAAATGTTGACATAAAACACAGATGTCCCTTTTGATTGACACATGTTGCAAAGCTTATAAATAGTAATGGCACACTGCTATGGTACTGTATGGTGAGGTTTTTTTTACTTCTAAAGAGAATGTATCACCAAGTGATACATTGCAAAATATAAATATAAAGTCTGTTACATTACCAAAAAAAATATATAAACTCTATTGACAGACATAATGATAGACAAGACATGGGCGTTGTAGAACGCTGTCTTTTCCCAGAATTCTTCTAGTATGACAAGAAAATAGTGTTGCTCATTAAAGCCTAGGTTTATGTAATGGGATTTACAACTCCACATTTTTCTAACTAGAAAAACATCCTAAAATGCCTGTATGACACCAGCCTAAGAACATACTTACCAACTTTTTACTGTTTCCCTCCGAGAGATCCTGGAGGGGATGTGAAGTGTGAGGAGGAAGCGGCAAAAGTGGTATTTTGTACGCAGGGCCAAAATGACGGGACTTACCGCAAATCACGTCATGGGAGCTCCCATATGTCCACTTCACTAGGAAGCGGGTAGGATGTGGCAAAATGGCCTGCTCTCCCTGGAGTCCGGGAAGACCTACCCAGAACATACATGTTTTATAATATCTGCACTTTAGATTATGGACAATGTGATATTTTTCATTTTAAATGATCACTAAGACCCAAGCTTGAAATTTAAAGGTAAAACCCCTGAAGGTAAAACACATTGTTCAATCCTAACCTGTTATTTCACTACAGCTCTGTTACAAAGAAAACCTTTAACTCTCACTTCATTACAGTCAGCTGAAGCCCATCCCCCATTGTTGGAGCAGTGTCCTGATGAGATCTGATACAGGAGAAAAGCTAACAGAACATGGTAAACATATATAGTTAAGTATAAATATTCCAGTTATTTCATTTGTATCATTCAGCTCAGTAATATATAGCCTTTTTAAAATAGTGGCTGTTTAAGTTGGTGTACCTGGAGAGTATTCACCATACTCGCTGACTTTTCTTTTCTGTGAAGTGTAAAAGCGGAGGGAACGCAAACGCGTCATGTAAACCCCCATCCAGCCCACTTCATTAGGAAGTGAGCAGGATGTAGGAGAATAGCCTGCTCTCTCAGACAGCCAAATACCTATCCAGATTTCGGGAGTCTCCCATACATTCCGGTAGAATGGTCAAGTATGCTATTCACACCCTGCAGTCTCTGCATGCTGGTCACATGATCATCTTCCTCACACAGTTTTCTCCCAGGGCCGGATTAACAATAGGCCTGATGGGGCTGCAGCCCCAGGCCTCTCCACAGAAATAGGCCCAGGCCAGCCAGGTGTAAAAAAAATGAAAATATATATTTTGTTTGTGAGGGTACCTACACTTTCAATTGTATGTACCTATCGGATCAATATAGATATATACAACAGACAGTGTATTTATAAATATTTATACATAGATTCAAGTTTTATTTTTTTTATTTATTTTTCTTAAGTTTTCAGCACCCTATACTTTGTTCATTGTTAAAAATCTGAAAATGAGCATGTTTCATTTATGTTTCTATTCAACACTTTATAAATAGAAATAATCAACCATTGCTTGTATTTGTGTCTTCAATGGTCAATAAAATAACATAACTTTACTTTTCAACTATCCCAATTCCATCAGGATAGTCCTGATTTTAGGGGACTATCCTGATTAGCCAGGAGCTTGTCTAGGTATGAGGGACAGCTGGGATGTATTTCCACTCTTCACTTTCATACACTCTTTATATAAGGGAGGATGGGAAGGAGATGTAAGTGGCTGGAGAGAAGTGCAAGCTATGCCCTCCATAGTGCTGGCCATGCCCATACACAGTTGGCCACACCCACACATCACTGGTCACACCTCTGGTGGGAAGGCACTTCTCACAATAGGCCCTTTATAAATTTCAGCCCCAGGCCAAAATCTGGCCCTGCTTTCTCCTGCTACCTCTCTCACACCTAAACCCTCCTGCTATTCTCACATCACTACCAATGTGTAGTTATAGAGTTCTTAATTACAAAACAGTTTGCCCAATTAGTCTGCCTATGTTTCCCTTGTCTTAAAATAAGAAGCATAGACTGAAAATTATAAAGAAAATGTATACATATATTCAATATTCAGTATAATTTTGCTTCTTTAAGTTTTTTTAATGCGGCATCTGGTACATACGGTGTAAGTCACTAACGCGACTACCACTACACCGACAACAACTTACCTCACTTCAGAAGGCAGAATCCGCGAATCACGATAGTATGTTAACAGCGAAGGTTTCAAATCACTACTTGTCACAATCGCGAACAATGTAGAACCCAGCAGACAGAAAGTCATGTGACTTGGAGTATACTATTATTAGGGATGTTAAATGACTAAAGCATGGAGCCGCCGAAAGGACAATATTTGACACCAACCCTTCTACTTTGTCCATTCCGCGGCTCCCTGCTTTACTCATTTAACACCCCTAAGAATAGTATACTCCAAGAAAGTCACATGATTTTCTGTCTGCCGGCTTCTGCATTGTTCGCGATTGTGACAAGTAGTGATTTGCAACCTTTGCTGTTAACATACTTTTGTCATTCCCAGCTTCTGCCTTCTAAAGTTGGGTAACTCGTTGTCACTGTAGTAGTAGTCGGAGACATGTACCCAACCCGGTACATAAGGCTAATTGTTTTATATCACCTAAACAAGAAGAAACATTAATGCAGAGAAACATCGTAGGCAGAAAAAGAGGAGTTTATGAATTCTTCCTTTATTGTCCAGAAATTCTGTTCAGGTGTCTGTCTGTTTTTATAGAGAACTCAACCATGAACAAAAGGTGTTTAAGGCATATGCACAGAGTGAAGTAGGTCAATTAAACTAACAACAACTTCAGAGCTATGACTAGGTTTTTAGTGCTTAGGTGAAGCAATGTCACACGGCAGAAAGATGTAAACAAATAGTAACATCATGCAGTCAACAATTCAACTCTAAGTTTTGCAACACACATCTTAATCTTCCTCTGAAAAATGATAGAAATACAATAGTCAACATTAAGAAGATAATGTACGCAGTAGACTAGCACTCTTATGTAACCCTGGTATCCCTGAACAGCCCCCTTTAACTCATAATAACTACTCCTGATGCATCAACATATGTACATTTAACTGTTTTACTGTATTTAACAATCAAACTTATAAAAGGCTATTGTCGGAGGTAACCCTCAGCTGGCGATAAGACTCGCCGAGTTTCACCAGCAACATCTACCCCATGCAAGGCACAGGGAATCTTATTTAGCAATTGTCATGTGCAAGCTAATTTCTAGGCATATAAATCTGCAAATATGTGTTTGTGAATTAATTCCTAGAAATAGAGTGACATGGCTCAGAGGATCTGTTTAAATCAATGTTTTTGATTATGTTAAACTACCCAGAGGGTGCTGGTAGATAAGAGCCTAGATCCATTGTAGCACTTGTATCATTTATGGCAGGTCGCAAAAGTGAAAGCCTTTGAAAATATCTCTTTCAGGACAGTAAAATCTAACACACCTCTGGGAAACCTCAGACATGCCGACTGCAGAGACAGTGTTATATGTGAATGACTAATTCAAGCTGACTATGGTCACAGGAAAATATCATATAATTTTCTCCAATATCCTACTTACATAGAGACATGTGTGGTATGCAAATGAAGGGGAACTTATGACCTGTAGTGCGGAGGTAAAATCATGTCTGTACGCCATACTGGTGAAAAGTTAGGACAGGGTAACAAAAACCTGACTTAGAAGGTGTTTCTCCAATAGAGTCATAAAGCCCTAATTTGCATCAACACAGACTTTTTAGTTCTGACATAACAGGGAGGGGGGCTGTGGTCCCTGCAGCTTGGTTTTAAAACAGCACTGTGCCTCTAAGAAGTTGTTCACTTTTGGGAGTCAATCTGATATTGAAGATTGCCCCATTTTTCTGCTTCTCCCAGCACCAGAAATTTGATTATACGTGAGTTGTCAATTCTGTGTTTTATCCTTTCTGTTTTATAAGACACCATTGCATTATATGTGTATGGGATTTTTCATTAACTGTTTTATCTTAACCATTGTGCATGTATTTTCCATATTAAATTAAGTTCAAGTGTCTGTGTTCTTACGAATTCACGCAACAGTTTGGTCAAAACGCTACATAATTGAAAACCGGGGAGAACATTGTGGTCTATGTTAACTCTGATTAATGTAAATTGTGCTCGATTATTTCTAAGGGAAAACCTATGGCTTCCTAAGTAAGAGTGTCAGCTCTTCATAAAAAACCTTGGTGTTGGCATAGATGGTACGGCAGAGCTAGTGTGTGGCATAGATAAGGAAGGATTTAATAATTTTAGACAAGCCAGGTGGTTGTTTTTGATTAGCCCTTTGTCACCCACACGACATGCAGGCTAAGGTGAGTGCTGTTTGTGACAGCAATGATCGCAGTAGTACAAGTATCCTTGCTCTGTTATCTCAGTCTGGCATTCACAGAAAAAATGAATGAAAACATGCTGTATTATTTGAATAAAGCATTTTTGTAAATTGTTAATAGGTTTAAACATCTTTTTTTTTTTTTTTTTATAATTTTTTATTTTCAGTGGTCAATCAAGAAAATACAGACAGCAAAACGATAACACTGTGTAGCATACACAGTAAAATCACAACAGTTATTGTGGTGTATCGCATATTAGGAAACCTTTAGACAAAAATGACCGTTTTTTATATTTTTAAAGAGTAATATAAAATGGGTGTAGGAACAAAAGGGATTGTGGGGGGAGGGGTGAGGGGGGTAGGACCACAAAGATAAGCACTGTAAGTATTTAGAGTATAACTAGGGTGTGTTGAGCCTATAGCAGAGGGGGAGATATGTGTCGGGAAGAGTTAGGGTCATCTCACATGGGTCAGGTCGGAGGACGCGGAGCATTGAGGGGGGAAGGTGTGTTCCACGGCTAGCCATGAAGCCCAGACTTGACTGAAGACGTGGCCTCTATCGTGGAGGTAGTATGTAATCTCCTCCATAGCGTCCACGTGCCAAATCTGCCTCTTGAGAGCCAAAAGGGATGGAGGTGAGGTCTTTTTCCAATTAAGGGCTATGAGTGATTTGGCTACTGTCAGGATGTGGGCAGTTAATTTCTTGGAGAATTTGTCCAGGTCTTGGGGAGGGTAACATAAAAGAAATATCCAGGGCTCTTTCGGGATGGGGGCTTCAAAAAGGGTATTTAGGAAACTATGGACTGAATCCCAGAAGGTGGTGATAATCGGGCAAGACCACCAAATATGAAACATAGTACCCCTTTGGCCACAGTTCCGCCAACAGCAGGACGAGGAAGAGGGAAACATTCTATGGAGTCTTGTGGGAGTGTAATACCAACGGTAATACATTTTGTAAGAGGTTTCCTTGAGTTTAGTTGATCATATCTATTTTTTAAACTAATTATGTTACCTTTTTTTTGTAGTAGTAGTGGTACTGCAAACCCAAGTGGGGGGCTGCCTTGCCAGCTCCAGCATGCGCAGATCCCCTAAGACTGACCCAGGGAAACAGTAAGTTAGGTCTTACCGCTCCCACCCAGTACCAATGAGGCAGCTGGGTACGACTCATAACTCTGTGATGTTTTATTAATGCTTGCCTGCTCTAAACCCTCACATCCACTCCCTCTGCCTCAACCATTCACCACACTCACTTTTACCCCATGTGCCCCTACTTGCCCCATTTGCACTTACTGTCTCTCGTTACCCCCACTCTATCATGCAAGCTCTCACTGGCAAGGTCATCTTCTCCTTCTGTCTCATGTCTGCCTCCCTCATAGGACCTTGTTGACATGCCTTAAGGAAAAATCCTCCGCTACCTCATGCTAATATTTTTAGCCTATGATCGATCATTTATGGAGGTGTTATTATGCTTAATTGTATTCATGACACTTTAGTCTACTTAATGTTTTTGTGGCTTTAGTAAAATCCACAGTAGCAAGCCTATTTATTAAAAAGCATTGATAACAATGTTTTCTATTGCCGCTATTATCTCAGCCATTTGATGACTGATTGTTACAAGACATCTGAAGATGAGCAATAATAGGAAGTACAGCTCTTTGATGATTAGTACATTACACAATTTTTGTAAATTTTTTATACCTTAAAAATGTAAAGTTGAACTTATTTTTACAGCCAATCAATTTCTTGAGTGCAAGAGTTATGTTCACTTTCAGAGTTAAAAATTTGCTAGTCCTCCAAATAGTTTCCAAAAAGTGTCACTTGTAGTAAAACAAAAAGTGTCACTTGTTGAGCGACACAGACTCTAGTATCTTAGACGTATCTCTCAACAATGCCCCAACATGAAAGCACTCTTCTGAAAAGGGGGTATGGCCACATTGCGTGTTCCCACTTCCCTCCGCCTCCGGCCACATGAACCAATGCCAGGTGCCGCAGAGCAGGTTTACCTCCCTACAGTTAAGAGTATTGGGACAAAAGTGCTGGCAGTCGGAGTGGCTGGATTGTCCCCTAGAATCTGGACTGTCTCACCTAAATTGGAACAGTTGGAAGGTATGGCTTAGAAATAGTAACATTACATCATATGATATACCTTATATAATCATGCTTAGACTGGCCACTATAGTTACCAGTGGATCCACTTATATACGGTGGTAGTCAGCATATCGATGCTCACTACCCCGACCAGACTTACCCCGACGTGGTGAGACTGAATGGCTCCTTCCCGACTGCTGTGAGCAACGACTTAGAGGCATTGCGACGAATGAAGACGGCGACGGCAGTTCATGATGTCATCGGTGATGACGTCATGAAGTGCCGCCGCCGTCTTCATTCGTCGCGATGCCTCCCAGACGTTGCTCGCAGCAGTCGGGAAGGAGCCTGGTAGGGGAAGGAGGCGTTCGGTCTCACCATGTTGGGGTAAGTCTGGTCGGAATAATGAGTATCATTATTCCGTACCACACCCCTTATATAACGCATGCCTAAGTGGGACCTATGAGCATGTTTGAGATAAGGAAAACATATTGGGCCTGAGTCATTAAGGAGAGCGAAGCAAAAAAGGAGTAAATTTGATCCTGGACAAACAATGTTACAATGCAAGGGGTGCAAATTTGTTTATTACTTTGTACATAAGTTAAATATTGGCTATTTTTTAATGTAACACACAATTATTTCATAGCTTTCTTTTTACAATGAAATTGAAAGTTGATCTAGGAGTTGCCCTACCACAACTATAAATTTGTACCCCCATTTTAAATTTACCTACCCTCCAATGCAACATGGTTTTACCCAGGTGCAAAGTTACTATTTTTTTTGTTTTTTTGGTCTCCTTAATGATGCAGGTACATTGTATCAATAGTGGGTCCTTATAAATAGCTGCTGATGATGATGATGATAAGAGACTTTTCAGGTTTGTTTTATAAACGTGTATACGTTATAACGTTATAAACATGTGTGTGTTTCAGGTAAAATAATGAGCAGGGAAACATTCATTTTTATTCCACATACGTCTGTTATATCCATTCTAAGTGTAAATTCGGGAAAATGTATGCACAAGTAAACAAATGAAATAACAGCACTTCTGCCTGATTCATCATGAGACTACTGCTTCTTCCATCTTGTGCTCTGCTTGCGTGGGAGCTCAGGTGCTGAGACTCGTCGGGGGTTCAAACATGGCTTTGTTAACAGCGACTGTGAGTATGTAATGCAAGCACTCAACTAGACATACAAATGCACTTTCTTATACATAACTATATTTAATCTACTTTTTAAATCTAGTGGGTGACATTTCTGTTTTGAGTGGAAGGTGCTTGAAACCTGTATAAGCAACAATCTTAAAAATTATATTTCCAAAATTGCAGTAAATAAATTCACAATACTGTAACAATAAAGAGCTGGGGGTATAACAATGAATTTGACATCTGAAAAGAGCTAGACAATTCACCTTTCTTTCCTGAGTTTATTCACATTCCCACAACATCAGAACATTGTGGGCCAAATGGACCATAGTCCCGCCTAATTTGTAGGACTAGACATTATTTTAATTGATTTAAAGGTAAATCTTTTATATTTTCCATTTGTATTTGTCTAATGAAAATATTTAGAGACAAATGAACACTATAATACTATGCTTATTATAAGAAGTGACTTATTGTATGAAGGTGTTAACTCTGCTTGCAGAGCACATCCTTAACAAGTAATTTTTTTACTCCATCACACAAGCCACTTATCTCCTCCCAGAACACTTCAATCAAATGTATTCATGTATTCATTCACACAAGCGACTAACATAGGGACATGGATTAGTGACAAGTAGTGAGTGAGACATTAGTGGCATGGCCAATGTTCAAGGGAATGTAAAACAGCCCTAAAAAGTGAGACACAGTACATATTAAAGGACCACAAAACCTAAACTATAAGTTGGATTATCTAAAAGAGTTACAAAACACATATGGAATAGTTTTAGGAGCCTACCACAACTGAAGATAGTAAAACTGCTTTCAGCAATGTACTCCCTGGAGCAAATGGAGCAATACAATCATGTGACATCACGACAGAAGAAAATGCTTTTAATGTTTATTAACAACGTGCCATATTGTCCTAAATGAAAAGCATTAAGGGGTTACAAACCACAAAAGTGAAAAAAATGCAATGTAAGTGTTCTTTGTTGTAATCATGCAGCTACTTTTACACATCTCCACACAATTTATACAAGAAAGCATATGGATTTGCAGGCTACAATGGCAGCATCTGCAGGGTGCAAAAGTGAACAGTGGCTGATGGTAGGAGTTATGTGGATTGGGGGTGTTCCTAGACTGAAAGTGTTTCTATATTTTTTCAGTAAATATTTGAGCATACAGTGCTTTTATTTATTTATCATTTCTTATTTGTTAAAGTAATATCTGGTATTATTATTATTTTTATTATTATTTATTTATAAGGCACCATAAGGTATCCGCAGCACCGAACAGAGTACAAACAATGGACAGTACAGGGGAATAACAGTACAGTACAATAAACGAGAAGTACCAAGACTTCAGATGCTCCAGCAAAAGCAAAAATATTGAAGTTGGAGCAGAAGAGAAGGTAGAGAGACAAGAGGGAGAAGGGCCCTGCTCATAAGAGCTTACATCCTTAAGGGAGGGCTAACAGACGATAGGCACAAAGGGAGTCAGAGGAGGGGAGCAAGTGCACCCTCTTCAAAGGAGGAGCCAGGAGATGAGAGCAAGCATGGAGAGAGGGTTAGGTGGAAGGCTGGTAGGCTTTGAGGAAGAGATGAGTTTTTAGTGCCTGTTTGAAGGAGCACAAGTTAGGGGATAGACAGATGGAGCATGGGAGGTCATTCCAGTGCAGGGGTGCAGCTCAGGAGAAGTCTTGAATTCTGGAGTGGGATGAGGTGATTGGAGTGGAGGAGAGGCGACGGTCATTGGCCGAACGCAGGAACTGGGCGGGAGTGTGAATGGAGAGGAGATTGGAGATATAATATAGAGGAGATTGGTAATATAGACACATCTTTCCAAATAGGTCTACAATATGTTGCTCTTTTGCTAAAGTTAAACAAAGCTGCATATAATTGATAAAATCTGTGCAGTTTGTGTGCTGTTATATCAATTTATTTGCCTATTCCTTCATATACTACATTTATTGTATTTCTGATAATTGTGGTATTGGAATTTGGTCTAAGCAACATTAATGTTGTAAGAGGAAAATAATTTAGGAGATTGCAGCTAAATTAACCCATGCAAACTACAATAATTTCAAGGTCAATTGTCTGCAAGAAGTTATATATGTGTACTGTTCTCCTGCATTCAGTGTTCGTCTGGCATTTAGGTGCTGGTGTGTACCGACACACAACAATGTTCTCTATTTTTAGGTGTATTCTACTCTTATTGTGACATAGCTGAATGAAACACAGAACACAGAATAGAGGTACAGAAACTACCAAGCCTTCAATATATGGCTCAATTTAATGTTTTTATCAAATCTAGATGTATTTGAGCGATAAATGGACAGTGACCTTTATAAAACATTTTGTGGAAAGTAGGATGTTCATTGTTCTGTAACTTGATTTTAATAACAATATAGTGAAACAGTCAGTGAAGTAGATTAGAATACATCCAATCTTAAATGAAATAATTCAAATGTGGGAATGAAATACAGTACTCATCAGATTCAGAATGTGGCAGTTGGGGATTATTTGGGGAAGTGATAAAAAATAAATTATACCAGTATCGACCCAATTTGAATCAATTCATATTGTTGATTTAATTGTCAATGTATCAATTTGACTTATATTATTTATGTTGAAGACTATTATGCGTATATGTTGGTAGACTTGCTTCTGCAAACTAATGTACTGCCGCATACTAAAGGATCATTACACCTAAAATATAAATTGACCTATATAAAAGAGCTATACAAATACATATATAAAAGCTTCAGGTAACACTGTACTTCTCTAAAGCCTATAGATACATTCACTCATAAGCAAGCAGTGGACATCTAAATAAAATGAGCAGTACATATGTACAGTGGTGTTAAATGCATGAATGCTATCTAAACTGAAGGGAATGAAATGTTGTGTATAAATCCTTCTTTAAAAAACACCTGACCTCCCATTAATGTTGTTTCTATCACTTCACAACCACAAACATAACATCTAAGTCATGGAAAGCTTCAGTGGGTTTAGACAGGACATATATAAACCTCTTTGTCAGTGACAGCTGTTTCCAGCACCGTGGCTAGCGACTATCTGTATCGGTCTCAGGCACCTTATAATCACATTTATTATAAAGGCTGTTTTCCCCAATACATGAGTATAAAAAAAACCTCACAAATATAAAAAAATACTGAACACCACTTTAAAAAGGTCCCTGTCTCTATGCCGCTTAGCCAGGGATGCCATCACGGTGGTACAGGGGATACAGTTGTAGAGACCCTGAATTGACTGGGGGGCCCATCGGCACTGATGATCCATGTAATGAGCTGCTTCTAGTTCACAGACAGTCTGAGAATCAGAAGCAGTTCAGTGCTGGGATCATTAGTGCTGGGGGCCCCAAAACAGATGGAAGTAAATCACCAGTCCCAGCTGGGAAGAGTCCACCCATACCAGTGATGATGTAGCTCATATGAGGGTGTTGTGATGGCAAACTCACATCTTCCCATTGTGGCACACTCACTATTTGTTAGAATGTGAAGAAGGGAGCATTGCTGCTGTGAGGAAACGGCGTGCTACTGGACTGAGAACTTTTATTCATCACCCTTTTCTCACAGTTTAATGTACTTTTAATCCTTGGCCCAATGTAAGTCAGTGATGCACGCAGGGGGGTTTCTGGGTCTCCAGAAACCCCTCCCCTCCGCTAACAAAGTGCTCCTACAAACGGTACTGTACTATACAGCAGCCGCGGCGCTGTCAAAGAAGCGTCCGCGGCAGTGCTGTATTGTATACAGCACCACCGCGCACGCTTCTTTGACAGCGCCGCGGCTGCTGTATAGTACAGTGCTGCCGAAATGCATGCGAAGCAGCTCTCTCGCTGGTTTTTTTTTGTTTTGGTTTTTTTTCGGTGGGGGGGAAACCCCCCCTAACAATCCTGCATGCGCCCCTGTAAGTATATACACCAGAGCATCAGTGTATTATGTGTATTTCTATTTCATGCCATTAGATACATTTTGCCCTTGCTATTACCTGCAATATTGTATGAATTAGAAATAGAAAGAATATTGCCATATTGTGTGAAAATAACAGGACAGAAGAAGTCATTTTGCTTTTGTTAGCTAAGGTAATTACCATTTGTCTCAACTATCCATTGTTATCATCATCATTATTACCATTTATTTATATAGCGCCACTGATTCTGCAGTGCTGTACAGAGAACTCACTCACATCAGTCCCTGCCCCATTGGGGCTTACAGTCTAAATTCCCTAACACACACACAGACAGACACACACACAGATTAGGGACAACTAGTTAGCAGCCAATTAATCTATCAGTGGCTTAGATTGAGTAATGTTGCAGATACAATGTGTCAAATATTTTGTTGTTTCACGCAAGCGTGAAGTGCCATTCCTTGATGTTATATTGTATCCCTTTGTTTTGTGTATCTAGCCAAATAGCTGATTGAGTCAAGCCATTCCATTGTATAATCAAGGAAGCAGAGACAGTATGTCTAACAGTTAAAGTATCCACTGATAGACCCCTGCTGAAAGGGGGAAGATTGAGACATTTCACCCTACTCCCTGTGTATACAGCCAAGAATATAAGGAGAGCAGAATGCAGAGAGAGTTATTCTAGCTTGGAGAATCCTGGTGTACAAGACATCAGAGAAAAGGACTCTGGGCATTGTAGTGCTGCTGGAGGAAACCCTACCAGGACAGGGTCTGTGTGAGCCAGTATCCCAAGCTGGGCGACAAAGTAACTGTCTAGCTAAACAATAGTGGTAATATTGCAGGAGCACAAGACTCTGAAAGAGACTGAGATTGTTACTTTTAAGTACTGACTGCAATAGGCTGCTGGAGGATGCATGCTACCATTTACCCTGTATCTTGTGAACGTCTTGTGGTGTTGTGCTGTCGTAATAAAGTTATTTTTGGATATACTCTTGTATACCCAAGTGAGCTGAATCCCACAGAAGATAACTGCTATCCCAGCTAAGGGTGGTATCCTCACAGCTGCCGACACTGAGTGTATCATACCTTGTCATCTTATCAGTATAGCCAGTGGATAGTGGAAGTCTCCATCTGTGTCAACAAATGGTCTGAAAACATCTGAGGAGGTCTGATAGGTATGTAAGAGGCATGTGAGGAGGTTTGATAGACATGTAAGGTGCATAAAGGAATTTCTGGTGGGCATGTAAGTGGTATGTTAGAAGGTCTGAAGGCATGTAGGAAGGTCTTAGGGGGTCTGATGGCATGTGGGGGAGATCTGAGTGAGGTGGTTGAGGGGTACGTGAAGAGGTCTGGGGCATGTAGGGAAGGCCTAAGCGGCATGTGAGGAGTTTGAGGGAGCATGTGGTTGTTCCAGGCACCATGGCAATACTCTAGACCTCTGCGTCCACGGGGCAGGGGCCCTTGCCTATTTTATTTGCACTGCCCTGTGGCTAGTCCCATCTTAGTGACATAAGACTGTGCCATCTTTTCCCGTGCTGCCCCCCTTCACTGGAATGAACTCCCTCGCTCCATCCGCCTCTCTCCTACTTTGTGCTCCTTCAAACATGCGCTGAAAACCCACCTCTTCCTCAAAGCCTACCAACCATCCACATAACCCCGCCACTCGCTCTCAACTCGCTCTCCCCCTT
Source organism: Mixophyes fleayi (assembly GCF_038048845.1). Classification (NCBI taxonomy): domain Eukaryota; kingdom Metazoa; phylum Chordata; class Amphibia; order Anura; family Limnodynastidae; genus Mixophyes; species Mixophyes fleayi. The sequence goes on along the minus strand of NC_134405.1, from coordinate 113,030,866 downwards.
GCCTCATCTGGCTCCCCCTGTGCCTGTTCTGTTTTCCCTCCCTTAGGATGTAAGCTCACTTGAGCAGGGCCCTCTTCCCTCATGTCTCCCTACCTGTTCTTCTGCTCCGTTTTTTGCATCAGCCAGCCTGGAGTTTCTGAAGTATTGGTATTTTTGTACTGTTTCACCCTGTATAGTCGACTGTTTTGTACTGTGCACGGCACCGCGGAAACCTTGTGGCGCCTAACAAATAAAGGATAATAATAATAATAATAATAATTCTGCATGCCACTGGCCCAAGTTGCATGGGTATCCTGTAGTCGTGAAAAACAGTCCGGATGTTACACAGAATGCATTGAACTCTTCACAAACTGCTTTACAATTATGGTCTTTTCACATATTTCTAAAGGTTCCTATATTTGGAATAAATTTCCAGAGCCATATACAATATAAGCTATCGCACAAATGCTTAATGTGGATTTGTCAACCCTAAATAATCCATTTTAGTTTATCTTTATTATTTAATAATTATTGTGCATTGTCTTTTATTTCTTGTGCTAGAGATATAGGGTCTAGGGATATCTTTCTTTAAAACTTCTACACTGTCTAGAATGTATCCTTCTTTTTATATAATCATTTTTTAATTAGAATATATGAGAACTATATAATGACTTTTTATTTAAAATTTATATGAGAAATAAAGATTTGTATAAAAATGGCCAATATTACATAATAACTTTTTGCTTTGTTAATCCATAGTGGCAAATACACTTTAAAGGCAATCATTAAGTAATTTTTGTCTCCTAAATTAGATACCCTTAAAAACATTCCAGTCTGATCTTTTAACAAATGTCACAGAAAGGTTACTTTTGTATTTTCTATTTTCTTTGCAAATTATTGTTTTATGTACTTATGGTGACTCATGTCATCTGTCTCCCTGCAACAGGGAGATGTTGGATATAGAAAGACAGTACTCTAGAAAGTGGTAAAGGGGCACAATGTAGCAAATGGATCTGGTACCAGACAAGAAGATCAGGGTGAACAACTAGAGCCACAGCATCTACAAAGCAGCGGTAGATGAACATCAATATACAGAATGGTGTGTGCTTCAATATATCATCACCATTTAGTTATATAGAGCCACCTATTCTGCTGTGCAGAGAATATTTATCATTGTGCAGAGATGAGAAATAAGCACTAGAGCACGTGATTCCACATATTTTGACGTTCATACAAAATCCTGCTTAACTAAATTATAATTATAGTTACTGCTACTAGTGGTAGTTTTTTAAAGATTTTTTGACCATTGTAGATCCCCTCCATATTCTGTTGAATGAAGCAGAATAAGCCCTGTTCTATGGACGGAGATGCAACAGACTGCCTTGAAATTTAACTATAACTAATAGATGTGTTGGCTCAGAAGCAGTAGGTAAAGGAATGGTGGATTGCATTTCTTTCCACTCATAGATATTGCACAACTATGGCCGGCGTCTTTCAGTCAGGCGCTGCCGTTCTTCTAGCTTGCAGTACTTGTGGTAAAGTGACTGCTGCCAGCTCTGATGGATGCTTATGTTCCTCTCGTGGGGGGTATATGTACTAAACTGTGGGGTTGAAAGAGTGGACATGTTGCCTATAGCAACCAATCAGATTATTGCTGTCATTTAGTAGAATATACTAAATAAATGATAACTAGAATCTGATTGGTTGCTATAGACAACATCTCCACTTTTTCAAACTCGTAGTTCAGTAAATATACCCCCTGGTCTCTTAACAATAGGCCAGAGCCTATTCACAAGTGCTGCTTATTCTTAGGTTCAGAGGTACATTCCTTAAGTTGGTCTCCAGGCTTTCTCTCCTGTTAGGAATACACAGTCAAGGAGAAAGAGGTTGTGTTGTTGTTAAAGATGGCTTAGTGAGACTCAGCAGCAGACAGGGAATAATAACAGAGTCACAGTACTGAACTGGCAATAATGATATGCAGGACAATAGCAGAGATGCAGCAGTAACACAGTGCTGAACAGGAATCAGGGATATGCAGACAAATATTGAGATACATGGGGTACAGAATTTTTCTGGCAGTTGACAGTCACTGGTAATGCAGGAATATCTCTGATACTAATTCACGATAGCAGTCTCTGGTATAAAATGTGTTCACTTGAGACAGGAATGCAGACAGATTGATGGTAACACAGTACAGAAAGCACAAACAGTTGAGTACCCAGAAAAATTAGATACACTACAGTGACAGCCCCAGAGCCCCTCAGTGTGGATGGAAGAAATGCTGAACCATGAATATGTACTCTAGTATATAACTGTAGTAGAGCTACCTGTGAATATCATGATGCAGAAGGAGGAGGTGTCCGAAAGCAAGCAGAGTAGTCTGTGCCAGAAAACACTGTAATCCAGAAGTCAGGGTCAGGAATTAGTACCAATGAAGATTCAGAGCCAGGGATTCGGAGCCAGAAGTCGCCATAATGCAAAGCCAGGGATCAGGAGCCATAAGTCACTGTAATGCAGACCAGTAGTCAGGAGCCAGAAGGCACCATAATGAAAATCCAGGGATCAGAAGCCAGAAGTCACCGTAATGCAGAGCCAGGGATCAAAAGCCAGAAGTCATGGTAATGCAAAGCCAGGAATCAGCAGCCAGAAGTAACCGTAATGTAGAGCCAGGGATTAGGAGTCAGGACCAACTAGAGTGGAAGTTATAGGACCAGGAATCTAGCGTGTAAACATTATTACTAGCAATATGAATCTGGACAGGACCTACCTCAGAGAACACTTCAGTAACATTAGGGATGGGACAGTGACTTAACCGCTGATTGCGATCGGATGTCAAGAAAGTGACGAACGTTAACCAAAGCATTGTGATAACATGCATATCAATGTACCAAGTTGGGAAAAAGTCGAAAGTGGTCACACGAAATTCCTAACACACCTGTGCTGGTGCTAGTTTGTTCTGACCCAGTGTGTTGAACCTGTGCTTAATGTGTGCCTCTTTTGTGACCTGGACTTTAAACTGGACCTTTCTTCTCTTTTCTGCTCCTGACCTCAAATTGTTAACTGGAATCTGCTTTTGTATGCTCCCTGCCCCTGATCTTGGAATGTTTACTGGACTCTGCATTTGTACGCTGCTTGACCCTGACCTTGGAGAATTTACTGCTCTTTGCTCTCACCTCTAAACGATACCATTCCATCATGTAGCTTTTCTGGTTTTCCTATTGCCTCCAGTCGTGTTCTGTGTGTCTAACCCTCAATGTCCATAGATAGTAAGTCCCTACTTCTCGTCTTCAAGACATGCCTAGCTAGCTGTCATAGAGAAATACTGGGTATTACGATTAAACAAAATTGATTTTCATGTGAAATATCAGACTGGGAACACAAATACAGATATTCTCTACAGACTACCAAAAACCTAACATCTGGATAAGAAACTAACAAGTGCTGAAGTTGAAGGAGATACAGAAATGCCTCTGTTGTTATCAGTAACCATTCAAGTAGCTGAATGCTCACAGGACAAATATGACATTAGATTGAAATGGGTTGAAGGGAAATCAACATACATATATTCTTTGAAGAGCATTAAAACACTTAATAGAGCAAAACAAAAAACTAACTCCAGAGGGGCGATTTGATTAAACTTTTCAAACAGAAGTATAATTAATGACAAGAATAAATATTTGGCCTTACACCAATGAAGAGAGTGAGACAGGACAGAGATAATAGTCCCTGAAGGGAGAAGTATCGACACAATGAAAGCATACCACATGTAGTCCAGACATTTCAGTGTATGACAGACAGAAACCACCATCCAAAAATGGTTCTACTAGACTGGGATGAAAGAGGATATAAACCAATGGTACAAAACATGTCCTCCATCAGTGGAAGTCATTGGATCCACTGCCACAAACCCGGCAAAACTTACCCCAACATGAATTTTCGCACCTCTCATCCCTGACACAGTGCTAAATCCGACTGTTTGAAAAGCACAAGTTTAACAATTACAATGAATGAACATGTCAGGACGCCTAAATGACGTCACTTTCAAGGACGACAGTAGTATTTCTGGTGTTAAAGGGATAATGCAAGGAGGTCTGCACAATGTAGTAGCGTTAGTAAAACACATTGGACAGGTGGCGCTTCCTTGCATTACCTCTTTAAACCAGAAATACTACTGTCACACTTGAAGGTGACGTCATTTACGCGCCCCGGCATATTCATTCATCGCAATTGTTAAACTTCTGCGTTATAAACAGTCGAATTTAGCCCTCTGTCGGGGATGAGAGGTTCGGAAAATCCATGTGGGGTAAGTGTTGTTGGGTTTATGGTAGCCGCACTACCGTACCCAACCCTCTTCCATGTACACTAAAAAAGTAAACACAGACAAACAAACAGCCCCACTGTGCTCAATATAAATTAACTGACCTTTGGATTTGTTCCCTATAGACCACTTAATAACTACAAATATATCCTTATAATGGTGAATTATTACACAATTATCTAGCAGTTGGTGCAAAGACCACAATGTTTATTTAACGAGAGATGCTCACCATACCAAAAGCCACAATAACACTCAGTGACCTGGTGAACAACTAAACAGAATGAAAGAGATTGGAAAACTAATCAAGAAAAAACAGAAGACACAACAGAGACACATTTCATTATATAAAATAGTACCCAAGCTGAACCCCTGGATGTGGGTGAATGAGTTCTGTTGAAGAACAGGACATTCACTAGTATACAAGACAACCAATAGGAACAAGAACCTTATCCAGTGGAAGCTATTCCTATTTCCGGTAAACCGACAATATGCATAGTTTAAGAAGATGAAAATGTCAAAGGATTGTCCACAGGAACCTGTTAAAGCCATATCAAAGACATGCAAAGACAATCAGAGCCCTAAGAGATACATGTTACCGGCTCTGATATGGAGGGTGCAGAGTCTTCCAATTGGGATGAGATTCTGTATGCACGTTTTCCATTACACAGGTTTCACATGCCATGGGTATAGAGCTATTGTCTCCTTGTTAATGCAGATGACCCCCTGTAACGTCTCTCTATACATGAGGACGTTTATGAAAAAATAGGGTGATTATAGTGCCCTACAAGCATTAAATATGCAGGTGACCCACTGTAACGTCTCTCTATGCATGATATGCATCATATATATATATATATATATATATATATATATATATATATATATATATATATATATGGGACAAATCCTTCCTTTTCTGATGAAATCACATAAATGTGCTGCAAATACTATGTATAGATAACAATAGAAATGACTGTAATGAGGCTGAGTACACTGGTTAGCGAGGATATGTAAAAATTGTAAAAGGAACTGTATGCCTTTAATATCTGGCCCCACTTGAGACACTGAGAACTTGCATGTTTGTGCTCCCCTCTCCCATGTGACTGAGAGCAAGCTTTGAATGCATCAGAATGTTCAGACCCTCTGCACAGATCACAGGTAATCCTTATTGAGTTCTTTATGGAGCCTCATCTTGGCGGTGTAAAATATTACCAAGACAGACATAACCATAAGCTATGAACATCTGTGGCAGATGCTGCAGACGTACGGCCCAAACATTTATGGTCATTTGGGGAAAATTAGAATTTTGCTGCAAAAGGCTGAATTCTTTCGAATCATTGCAAAACAAATTTTATGCAATTCATACATGTCCAGCAACAACTAACATGGAATATAATATCTCACTTTTGAAAGACAAACTCTGAAATCTGAACACACTACAATTTTGTGGTGTCTACAAATGTATTATCTAATGTGTATTTGAAAACGAAACTCATACTGATGAATAAGACATCACCAAGGAATCCTTTGATCATAACAAGAAATACCACACTAAAATCAAAAGTGATCAAAGTTAGTTTGTAAACAGATTGGGCCTGATTCATTAAGGATCTTAAATTAAGAAGTTTCTTATTTAAGTCTTCTGGACAAAACCATGTTACAATGCACGGGTTGCAAATTAGTATTCTGTTTTGCACATAAGTTAAACACTGACTGTTTTTTCATGTAGCACAATAAAAATTGTTCTCGTCCCGTTGCTAAGCAACGGGACGTCACTTCCGGCCCCACAGGAAGTTCGAGCGCATGCTAGGCAACGGAGACGCTTAGCAGCAGTTCCTGTCAGCGGTCAGATCAGCTGACCGTCGACCTCCACTCCACCAATGGCAAGACTGGTGCTTCTATTTAAACCAGACTCTGGCATCACTAGGGTGCCAGAGTATCCAGTCTTTTACCTTGTCTCTAGGCTCCCCTGTTACTTCATATCTCTCCTGGCTGCATTCCCCGGATTTGACCTTTGCCTGTTTGACTACTCTTCGGATTCTCCCTGGTTCCTGTTTGGATCTCCTGGTCCTGACCCTCGGCTTCCTGACAATTCTTCTGCCTCATCCTTCTGTACTTCGTTGCCTGCACGGATTTGACCTTAGACTGTTCACTACGTTTGTTCACGTTACCTCGCTGGTGGCTACCTGGGAGAACCGTGACCGACACGTCTCAGCAGCTAAGCCCAAAACTCCTTGCGGGGTTCCCTGGCGAAGACCTGGGGCGTGGTTAGACTCTGCGCCTCCTTGCATAGCAGCGCTAATACCAGCAGGTAAGGCCTTCCAATTACTTAGTTCGTGACAGATTGTATTAGTGATCGTACGCTAACAATGATTTAATATAGGTAGGAAGTTACCTAATGAGAGTGGGGAGCACCCCCCTACGGTCAAATGTGTTGACCTCTAAATTAAAACAATATATTTAATCAAATAAAGAGACACCGCATGTGATTAGAATAGACACAAACCACATCTCACTCCAACAAACCTCTTAGACCTCCCACTTTCTCTAAAACACCCCTCATCATCCACATTAACTTATTTAGGAATAGTTGGGGCAGATGATGAAGCCTGGTGGAGAATAAAGCAGAGAATATGAGTTGGGGAAGACTGAGCATAAAGCATGAGGAAGCAGGGTGAAGGCTTGGTGGGACCAATTGGCCCTACTTTCATTGTGCTAGATACATACAGATTTACAATAGTAACGATAAGCTCTGGCAACAACTGTGCTTACGCCTGTTTCCCATCACTGATCTATGACATTTGAATATTAAAAAGATGCTCAGAAAATAAACTCATTACATGATTCTAGAAAAAGTAATGGCATATTGCAACAGTATCATTTTCTAAATATATGTGGTTTTTAGCATAGAGAACATTCAACAGCACAACCCTGTGTAAAGATATGAAAACTGAATTGCAATGTTTTATTCAAAACTAATTACTGACAACCCCAGGGAGGCTATAAGCAAAGGCAATTTTCCTATTTATATTTCTAGCATTAAGAAAAAGTCCACTTTCATACACTGGCTTTGTTTAACCCAATATTACACATGCCATTACATGCGTCATCATAATTCATTGTGCTCCAGGTACAGTTTTATAGACAGCTTATAGAAATGGGTTCACAGAGTTTTATTGCTTTAATTAACATGTGGTGGAATTAATGAAACACAGCCAAATGCAGGCAGCAGCATTTGAAAGCTTGTCTCAAGAAACACCAATATATCTTAAATATTTTGTGCTTACTTCAAAAACACAACATACTTACACCTTTCATATTTAAATGTGCTTATATTTTAATCCAAAAGATAAGTAATAATTGTTAGTGCAACTAAAATTTTCATGATTTGAAGACCTTCTGCATTATTGCTGTCTGGCATAATAAAAAAAAAACATAAACAGAGATATACCTATGTGGGGAAAGGAGGTGACTGCAGACTATAAAAAAATATACTTTTTCCAGCCCTCTGGGGTCCCCCATATTTGTCAGCCATATTTAAGGTTGTGTTTATTCTTTTTTGAAAGTAGTTAAAATAATTGTCAGCTTGTATCGTTAGCATGCAGACTAGTCCATTTTTTCAGTCTAGGCAAAAAGGTTTATTGTCCACCAGTCCTGTATGAATGTACTTTACACCAGGGGGGTCTCCTGTCTTCCTTTAGATTTAATCTGTGTGTGCTAGCATAGGAAACAGGTCCACAGACAGAGCTCTATGTTTAATTACAGAGGAAGGCATTGTGTATTTAACTGTAAGTGTGTCTGGAGTGTGATCTTTCCTGTATAACCACATAACAATATCTGTTCCTAATTAAATCAGGAGTGATTCATCCGCTATCTCCTTGTCTGTATGTTTGTGAAAAGGTAAACACACAAAAAGGACCAATCAGGATTATGGTTCTTAACTTTATTAACCCTGTCCCAGACTGAGACGGATAGTGCCACTAGTGGGTGTTATTTGACTGTATAGATCAACGATCTGATGGAAGCCATAGGAAAGGGGAAAGTAGTTGGAGCGCTATGCTGGATCTCTCCCAGGTTTGGTGATGGCAACAATCTAAAATACTATTGAACGAGTTAGTTTAGGAGCAAGGACTTTGTAGCTTTTTTTAGAATATAATAAGTTTAAATTCTTGTTGGGCTTCTTCCACTATATCTTTATTCAAAAAATCCTGCCTTCTGTAAACAATTTAGGTAAGAGTTAAGAGTTTGGTTCTCGGATAATCATCAATCAGCTCTATCCGGCTTGTGGGGCAGGGTGAGGAAGAAGACAGGTTATAAAGTTAATTATTTGAGTACGATTTCCTAAATGAAGGAAAACTTATGTACATGCCAACTCTCAATGATCTTATGAGAGATCATATGAGAGACTTGTACTTTGGCGAAATCACCTACATCCTGATCCACATCAGGAACTGCCCATTCATTTATAATTACTTCAGGAATATGATGAAAGAATTAAAAAAAATAATTTATTTATTTTGTTGCTGACCTTTTTAGATCTGAATAAGTCCATAAAGGGCAATGCTGGCAGGACTGGAGGAGCAGCACGGTCCTGCTGTGTTTTGTGATGCCAATGTTTCCAACAGGCTAACGTCCCCATTATTCAAGTTACCTATTAGATTCCTTAGTGCTTAAACATTACAAATAGAGCTTTCAAGTACACAATAAAGCCTTCAAGGTACTTATCTCCAAGTCGTAGGGGTCCATTTATCATTGGTGGCTAGTGGCAACAGTAACTATCATCCTCTATCGTTGTATATCGCAGTGATACAAAATTTAGTTCCGCTGCAAATTAATATGCCAGGGCTCATTGGCAGTCCTGGAGAAATTCCCCCTCCTAATACTGTGGCAAAAGAAGAAAGTGATCAACTACTTTCTTCTGTAGCTATTGTGCATGTGAGGCATTACTCTTTAAAGGCTGGCGGTGAAAACCTTTTGCTGGCAGTGAAAAGCTTTTTAAATTGAGTCAGATCGCAGGCCTCTATGGGGACTACTATAACCTGCGGAAAAAGGTTAAGGAAGGAGAAATCTCTGATATCTTCTGCTTTAACCCCTTAATGATTTGGGAGAAGTTTGGCTATAGCCATTCTCTAGAGAAAGCAGCTGTTTTGTGTGGATTTTTGGCTCATCGCAGCTTCATAAATAGACCCTGTAGTATAATTGCTGCAGGCTTCCATGGTTGTTAGATGAAACATTCACCTCCAGCAGACAGCCATACATACGGGACCACCCTCCTCCATCTGTGATGCTAGATTAAAGACAGAGTGGAAAGGGAATAGCAGATAGCGGAGTTCTGTACTGTATATAGGAGCAGAGGTTTCCCCCTAGCAGCCGAGGGAAAATCTGTCTGTTGGTGTAACTTGAAAACTAAACTAGATAGAAAGGGGGTTGTGTGGAGATTAATGTTTAAGTAATAAGAAATGTAGTGGGAAAACATAATATTACTATTGCCATCCTTTATTTTCTATAGCACAAAAATTATTATTCTACAATCAGTATAAGCTGGTAGCTTTCAAATGTTTGCCAGTGCTATAATTGTGATATTAATTGTATAATAATTCATTTACATTATTAATAATAATAATAATAATAATAATAATAATAATAATAATAATAACTCTGAAAATGTACTATAGAAGTACAGAAACAAGAGATATTAACTTTTTAACATGAATGATTGCTATAGATCTATTGGCATTACATGCTGAGGATTTGTAGATTGTTATTTACACTCATCATTATTTTTTTTCATATTATAAAGTGTACATCGACGTTTTGCAGTGATATAGGGAAGCTATTCCTCCCAATTTCCCAAAATTGAGTTGTATAACTGATTTACATGTTAACCTTGCTGTATGTACTTTTCGATCAAGCACAGTCTTACAAGCTTTGGCTCTCAGTGATCAAACGTATAAAATGCAAGTTAATAATGCCATACCCTCCTTTGGCTGTATATTTGTTAAATGGATGTGCAATCAAAGCAGCAGACAGTGCAGATTACCAATTGGCACATGAATTGTAAGAAGCAATAACCACCAAGGCCTATGGCTGAAGATTTAGTCAATAAGAAACACTCAATGAAAAGGACTGATGGAGGTACACAATTTAATGTAGCTCATCATACATAATATATGCAATGTCTAACTGAATGCATTGATGCTCACTGAGCCACCGGCTTCAGCAAGTATGGGGGAAGTATTTTAAAATTTGTCAATGAATCAACCCGGGAGAGAACATGAGCATGTACCGTATATACTCGTGTATAAGCCGAGTTTTTCAGCATACTTTTGTATGCTGAAAAAGGGCACTCGGCTTATACACGGGTGAACTTACCTGGTGTCCGGTCCCTCGGCTGTCAACTTCTGCATATGCGTTCCAACAACAGGAAGTTCGGCATTTGGAACGCAAACTTGCGTTCCAAATGCCGAACTTCCTGTTGTTGGAACGCATATGCGTACTGCCGGGTAAGTGAAAAACACTCACTCTCTCACTCTCTCTCTCTCTCTCTTTTCTTTTTGTTTTGTTTTTTTTAATTTACAGTGCAATTACATAATGAACAAACAATACAGCCACCATGTTCATACATTTATATCCCTACCCCTTATATACCCCTTTATTTAGGTTAGGTTGTACCCAATGATTTTATAATCATTTATTAATGTTCCTTGTCATCTAGCTAAAAATGATTTCATAGATTGAACCTATCATTTTTATTTAGGTTTTTAAATTAGCGCTCTTTTCCACCCTAGGCTTATACTCGAGTCAATAAGTTTTCCCAGTTTTATGTAGTAAAATTAGGTGCCTCTGCTTATATTCGGGTCGACTTATACTCGAGTATATACGGTATCTGCCCATTAGTCACAGGCTGTCAAGTTCCCTGTGATCTCCATTACCTTATTTCAGTGACTACAGCCACGCATTTACATGCAAGGCATGCAAATATTCAACATATACTCTTTATTCCCTGACAGTGAAGATTTGCTTACTTAGCATATTTTAATAAACTTCACAATCTGTGGATGTATATCAATATTATGTCTGGAGCGCTAAGCTGTGCTGACATGCTCCAATTCATTCATTAGTTTCTTAGCAACTAGCAAAGCTTTCACACTGGTGCCTTGCATATCTTTCCTTTTATTATTTCCATCATTTATGAGGATATTAATTTATTATTTCATATGGCATAACTTGTACATTCTCATCATCTCAAAGTTAAGCATTCTCTAAGTATTGACTCAATTTGCCTGCATGATTTCAGATGTGTATTGAGGAATTTATGTATCTTGTCATAGAAGTAAATTCCCTACGAAAAGTAATTACCAATGATTTAATATCTGAATGGACCCCACTTGTACTTTTCTTTAAATGTTGTGTTAGAGTACATGAGCATTTTACTATGGTAGACTATGAATATCATAAATTTAGTAATCACAGGCAATGAAATACAAAGATGAATATAATTGGCAAATATTTTTTTTAAAAAATATTAAACAGGTTGGATGTATGTCCTTGGAGATGTGTCTCATATCACAATCTGCCTGCATGAGTTTTACTTTTGCCTCAAACAGGGGCAGGCTGGGCTAATGGGCAGGGGGGCATCTGCCCCCCGGGCCGGTCCCATAGTGGGCTACCTTGGGCTGGGTCACTGGGCCACCTGCATTTTTTTCCCTTTAAAATTGGACGCTGAGTTGAATTCTGCCACCCGGGTTGAAGTTTGCCAGCCCTCCCCTGGCCTCAAATGACTACCCTGTGCCATTGTGGACCTTGCTTCTTTCATTACTTAACGCTCGGCCTGTGGCTGCCCTCAATCAGTGGCTTCCTGCGTACATGATCACAAGTGGACATGTCATTGAAATATTATGTACTCCTGTGAACATTCTGATGAACTAATAAATTGGAGACATCGTGGCCAAACAAGAGATGAAGACTAAATATATTATATGTGCTCTGACCATAATCAAATGCACCTATAAAATAATTAAGCCCATTTAAAACAAAACATGGTGAAGTAAAAAGCAAGGTACACAGAAACTGTATCAAGAGCTTGTATTTTACTAATGCAGGCTCAATATCAGTTTACTAGTGTGAGAAACATAACAGTAATTTAACTCACACCCAATTAATCTGAAACACAGCCCAATACACCATGGTTATAACCAGGGCTGCCGAGAGGGGGGGGGGGGGTGGCAACATTTTACATTTTACCGGGGCCCGGGCCGGGCCCTCGCTGCTAATTTTTCAGTTTTAAATTTTTTTCTATTTTGTGATTTTTTTATTTTTTTTATTTTATTTTTTTGCCGCGGGGGGGATTAGGTCCGTCGTTGGTGGGGGGCAGCTTGGACAAAAAAATAAAAATAAAAAAAAGAATCATACTCACATGAGCGGCGCCGCGTCCCTCATCCCTTCTCTGCTCCATTCACACTGACTGCCGGGCGTGACATCATCAAGTCACGCCCGGCAGTCAGTGAGGAGCGCCAGACAAGACCAAGCCAGAAGAGAAGAGAGAAGAGAAGAAAAGAAAGAAGTTAACAAAAGGTAAGTAAAGAAACAGAGAGGCTAGGGGGGAAACAGAAAGGGACAGTACTATAAAGAAGAGGAAGTAAAAAAACGGGAGAGAGGCTGAGAGTAAAAAAAAAGGGAGATAAGCACGAATTAAAAAAAAGGGGAGAGAAGCACTAATTAAAAAAAAAGGGGAGAGAAGCACTAATTAAAAAAAAGGGGAGAGAAGCACGAATTAAAAAAAAGGGGAGAGAAGCACTAATTAAAAAAAAAGGGGAGAGAAGCACTAATTAAAAAAAGGGGAGAGAAGCACGAATTAAAAAAAAGGGAGAGAAGCACTAATTAAAAAAAAGGCGAGAGAAGCACTAATAAAATAAAGGGGAGAGAAGCACTAATTTAAAAAAAGGGGAGAGAAGCACTAATTAAAAAAAAAGGGGAGAGAAGCACTAATTTAAAGAAAAGGGGAGGGAAGCACTAATTTTAAAAAAAGGGGAGAGAAGCACTAATTAAAAAAAAGGGGAGAGAAGCACTAATTAAAAAAAAGGGGAGAGACGCACTAATTAAAAAAAAAAAGGGGAGAGGCACAGTGTGATGGAGAAGGGGGGAAAGCAGCATGGATTGGGGGTGCAGTGTGAGCATAAGGGGGCACAGTGTAGTTGTGATGAAGGGGCACAGTATTGTGTGTGTGATGGCACAGGGGGCTTGTTGCAATGTAGTGTGTGTGAGGTGGGTGGTGGCTAATTAATGGGCGCTATTTTGTTTGTAGGGTGATGGTGGGGCAATTTAATAGTGGGGACTATTAATTTAAGATGGTGTGGTTTGGGGGCTATTGAATATGGGGGTGAGTTTAGGGAGAATGAGGTCTATTTATTAAATGTGACTATGAGTTATTTAATGGCAGTGATGATTGCGGGAAATAGGTATTGCTGTTTGCAGGAAGGGAATACGTTTATTTATTAAATGAGAATACTATTATTTTAATGTTGGGGCTGGAGGAAGGCTTAATTATTAATCGTGGGTGCTATTGATTTAATGCCGGGGCTGGCTGTAATTTTCTAAATGTAGCCATTTTTTTCCCAAATATGTCCTTCAACATTCCAGGATTCGGACAAGCCGCAACTAAAGAAACCAGCAGCCACAGGTGGAGAAAGCCACAGGTGGAGAAAGTGAGAAGAACAGGTAGGAGAGAGCAGCACAGTGTGTGAAATGTTGTGATTCTAGTAGGGACAATGTCAATTTTTGGTAAGTGTTGTGCCCAATATAAGGTGCAGGCCAAGACTGAACTCTCTGTGTACACACTGCATTCTTTCTATACTACACTGTGGTGCAAACTGAAACTGAAGTAAATTGCCTGGCAGGGGCAGTACCTGCTCAGCCAACCACAAGCAGTTAGTGTGGGAAAATGCATAAATATAACAGATCCTAATAGATCCCACATTTGTGTTTTAAACCACATTTACAAAATATGTTATTATTATTCCAGTACTACCATAAATAATAAGTGTAATGCCCCCTTGTGGCATTTTAAGGAACCACGCACCCCAATGACTTAGGCAGGTTGCTTTGCTGACAACACACCCCAACCTGCGAGAGTCAGAAGAAGGAGGGATTGTAAATAGGGGGAAAAAAAGAGAAGGAGGAGAAATTAGGAGATACAGAGTGAGAGAACAAAAGTGAGAGGCAGAAGAGTGAAGTGATGTGATAGCTGGGGACTTTGGACAGAAGGGGGAGGATGTCTCAGGTTTAACCAGCACTTCCTGGGAGCGTGAGTGCGGTGGCTGTGCAAGAGCAAGTAATGTGTGCGCCCTGGAGAGAAGGGGGGATTGCTACATACACTAAGGGATATAAGAGCAGAGACCCCCTGGAGAGACGGTTGTAGCAAACAGGCAGTGAGTTGTGGGAAACCCAGAGAGGGGCAGAGAGTACACTAGAGAAGAGTGTTATAGCCCAAGAGATTTTACTGTGTGCAAAGGTGAGAGCTACACAGAGAAAGGGTTAGAGCTACAAGTGTGTGCTGGAGATAAGCTACACTGTGACTCCTGCCTGTGTATACTGGAAACAGACAGAGGCTGAACTGTGAGCAGCTGTGGAACTACTGTGATCAGGAGAATCTGTTATGTACTGTGATAACACCAGCAGTGTAAGAACTGTGCAGGAGGAGTAAGGAGAGATACAGTACTTGCAACTACATTCATACCGCTCATTAAGAACTGTGCTGGAGAGAGTAAAGAGCTGTACATATTTCTGTATTTCTGCAACCATTATGATTATCGTGCTGGAGGAAGAGGAGTGTAAATAAAGAGTGTAAATAAAGAGTTCAGTTTATGATGGAGATGGTCTGGCGCCCACAAAATATTCTAACTTTTATTGCACTGCACCACAAAGTGACATCATTTGTCTCTCACTACTTACAAAGAGACTTTGTAGTAAAATACCTGCATGTGCAGGGACCTTCTGGGCATTTACACACATGCCCTTCAGCTGGCCAGGGCTTGAGAATGAGGTGTACTGTGTAACCTTTGCACCCCACACTACACATAGTGACAGTGGGTTACATAATAATAATAATAATAATAATAATAATAATAATAATAATAAATGCTAACATTGCTATTCATTCAATCTTTATAGCTTTCTTAATTTTATGAAACTTTGACTACCATACATGTATTACTCTTATTATTATTATTATTATTATTATTATTATTATTATATGTACTTTACATATAATATTTAAACAAGCACATCAACTCCTGCCCCAGTGGAGTTTATATTCTATGCATTTTTTGGAATATTTCTTAACAAAAAACAAATAGTAACATAAAAAATAGTTACTTAAGTACACTATACTAAGAAATATATGTCTAAAGTATATAGAGTTTTATAAATATCAACATTAATTGGATATTGAAAATTGAATTACATTATTAATCGAATATGGAAAGTTTCATAAATAAGAAATAGTGCTAATAGAAATTGGAACAAGTCATAGTCTAAGATATGTAAATAATCAGCAGTAATGTACAATATATATTATAAGTGTATAGCATGCTAATCTTCCAGGCACTCACTCACAAACAACACATTACAGAAGACAGAACCATTATTTTAGGCTTATTAGACAGATTTGGGTGTTTAGGTGACAACTTTATTGTTTTACAATGATTGTATGACATATTTGGATTTTATCCATCTGGATCATGATTTATAATACTTCTGGTTTTCTAGAATCTGGGATTCATTTCTAGAATGGTAAATCATTCTTTCATGTCCTAGCATATCATTTACCAAAGTAATTGACCAAAGTAATCCAGTTATGAAAGCTGGGGTAGTCACTAGACCTTGACAAGGGTAAACATACTGATGACATATTAGATTGTATTTTTATTTAAAAGAAGATCTAACGTTAATCCAAATGTACATATTTTGGGAAACAATAAAGGTATATTTGATACTTATATCTTGTAGAGCCTGTACCACAACCATCCAAACTATCTGAACTCCAGGACATTCCCACTGGAGATGCAAAAAGGAAGCTTATAGCTCAGATTTTGAGTTATGCCTGCTACCTATTAATGAAAGGCTTTTTGGGGTGTAGTACACTGTAAGTAAAATATATATTTGGATTTGACGGTATTTAGTACAGGATGTGACCCCTCTGGATTACCTAACATGGAAGTCCACTTCACCTGACTAAGTGGACCAAGATCAACTTCCAATTTAATTTTGAGGTAATTTAAATCATCAGGAACAAGGTGATCATCTATATTACCTACCACAAAGGCATACACACACTAGGGTTAAGTTTTGTCAGAGACCAATGAACCTCCTAGTTTGTCTTTGTAGCGCAGGATGAAATCGGATCACCCAAGTGCTTTCAGGTAGCAATGCTGGCCATTTGTACTAAATTTAACTAAAATCTAGTACACACAGGTGTTAATTTTAAGCATTTAACACGTGCTCTTAAAGCCAATTAAAGATAGTTTAACACTAATAGAATCTATATATATATATATAGAAGTTTGTTTGTTTGTAAATTAATATCTTCGAAACCCCTGCACAGATTTGGATGAAACCAATGCGAGGTGGTCCAGTGAGATCCTGGACAGATTTTTAGGGGGTACAGACCCGGTCGGACCTCCTGTTGGTGTACACTGGCCAGAACTTTGACCTTCGAGCCTGTTCTTAGCCTTCCACTGGATGAATTTGGACAAAATTTTCAAAAGACTTTTAACATTGCATCCCAGAAGACAAACTAAAGGGTATAGGTCTCAGTTGGACCTCTTATTGTTGGATGCTGGCCAGAACTTTAACCCGGGAAGCCTGTTCTGGGTCTGCCACTGGATGGATTTGAATGACATTTAAAACAAAAACAAAAATGACACTGGGCAGCCACCATATGGGTGTTTAGGCCCTAGGCCCTCCACTGGATGGATTTGGTTTGTTTGCATTTGGAAACCCCTACACCGATTTGGATGAAACCAACACGAGGTGATCCAGTTGGATTCTGGGCAGGTATTAAGGGGGTTAGGTTCCCAGTTGGACCTCTCATTGGTGTACGCTGGGCAGAATGTTGACCTGGGGAGACTGTTCTAAGCCTTCTACTGGATAGTTTGGGCCAAAACTTCACAGACTGGTAACATTGAATCCTAGCTATACCAGGGGTTTGAGGTCCCGGTCGGACCTCCCGTTGTTCTGGGCCTTCCACTCAATGGATTTGGTATGTTTGTCTGTCCGGTTATACATTCGGACACCCCTGCACCGATTGGCATTAAAGCAATGCGAGGTGGTCAGGTTTTAAGGAGGTCTCGGGTCCTGATCGGACCTGCTGTTGGTGTACGCTGGGCAGAACTTTGACCCGGGGAGCCTTTTCTGGGCCTTCCACTGGATGGATTGGAATGAGATTTAAAATAAAAACAAAAACGACACTGGACAGCCACCTCATGGGTGTGTTGAAAGAGCTGCTAAGCTGATAATTAATTTTAAAATGTTGACAGCTACATCCAACTCATTGATAACTTAATAACTTGAAGATTTAAACCTGGGCAACGCCTATAACACCTATAACATACACATTCTAACAAGCATTTGCTTTGCGTCAATTTTGTTTCCTGCACTGCTTGAAAACACTGTAAAATATAATGCATTTCTATGGAAACACTAATTAAGTACATAGTACACTATGTTGCAGTGAAGCTTTGGGATGCATTAATCAATGCTCTGTTAAAGCAAACACAAAGTACAAGGTTTTGTCTATGATAATACCTTGCATTCTTTTTAACACCCTTGTATACGAGTCTTAAGAGTCTTAAGAGTGGAAGGCATTGAAATGAAAATCTGGATTTTTACTAACAACTGAAACAAAAAGGTATATTATTTAAAACGAGCACAAAAAGCAAACTATACACTGATTATCATAATTATGTAGCTGTTTCTAAGTGATATATCCATCACATAACAGCAACTCACTTCTAATAACTCCAAAACCAAATTTACCTCATAGTATATGCTAAAATATTCCTTCTGCTAACCTCTGCAGTGACAAAGACAATGCAAAAAACAACAACATTATATGATCATTATTATTATGTGGCTGTTTCTAAGTGATATATCCATCACATAACAGCAACTCAGTTCTAATAATTTCAAGACCAAATTTACTGGCTAGTGTATGCAAAATATTCACTCTGCTAACATCTGCAGTGACTAAGACAATACATTAGCACACAATTCATGTGCAAAATAAGATTGCCCTAAGTGATTGAAGGATAAAGGCTACTATGCTAATTCAGTCCCAGACTTGAAATAAACTGTCAAATAATTAGTACAGGTAGATACTTCAAAAAAGTCTATTTGGCAGGGAATTAAATGTATCATTCAGTATAGTTGTTAATATTTCACTTCTCTTCCTAACAATCCCTTTGTGACCTCCAAAAACTTTCCTGTCGACCTTAGAGGTGTGAGAATCCCTCACAACATTAAAGCATAGGAGGGATGCCTAGTGGAAAGGAATATATAGAACATAATTGGGGGAAGGGTATGGTTTCGGGTTGGGTATTAACTATTTTGAGTATTCCGACATGGACAAGCCCTAAAAGAAACCCCCGAAAAGCTGCAAAAATGGATGAAAAAAAAATCAGACTTACCTTGAAGACGGCGCTGGAGATCTCCGATTGGATCAGCATGATGACAGCAATTGTTGAAGAACTGTTCGGCAGTGCAGGCTGACGTCATCGCGACATGTGTCACTAGAAATTTAAAGCGGCAATGTCAGGTTAAGTGTTTAAACACTTAACCTTAGGGGTCCCGATATTGCCGGTTTAAAATTCTAGTGCCAGATGTCGAAATGACGTCAGCCTGCAATGCCGAACAGTTCTTCAACAATTGCTGTCATCATGCTGATCCAATCGGAGATCTCCAGCGCCGTCTTCAAGGTAAGTCTGATTTTTTTTCATTCGTTTTTGCAGGTTTTCAGTTTGTTTTGTAGGGCCTGTCCATGTCGGCATAGTGGTAATCGTTTTTACGATTACCACCGATGGTTTCATTGGGGGTGCTAACCAGGCTGCAAAGAGCAAAATATGACAAAGCAGACAAAGAATGAACAATAAACAAATTCAAGCGTTAAAATCAAATTTTCACCAATAACAATAAAAAAAGCTAAAAATATTAGACATTAAATACTGCTACTGTTCAGGGGAATTTTGCTTATTATTCCTTACCAATACAGCCAAGTGAATATGCAAGAGATTAAAAGACGAGGTAAAAAACAAAGGTAAAAAACAATAGAAATATAATCTAATGGCAGATTTTAAGCAAATAAAAAACTATCATAAGGAAGAAATTCAAATAAAGTTGTCCTCCTTAATTTTTCTTTATAATACATATTAAACATGCTCACATGAAACAAAATAAATAAAAATATTGTTATAAAAAATATTTGTATGCACACACATATAGGCAGATGTAATGATTAAATCATATGTACAATAGTGAACTGTTGTAAAAATGTCCAGTCTATGTAATTAGGAAACAACAGTCCCCAAAGCACCAATTTAAGATCCGAGTCCCATGAGACATTCACGGCTGCCCATAATTGTTATATATCAACTAGTACCTTGATGTCAATAATTGCAGTTCATATAAGATCACTGTCTCCAGCAAAGCACTCTTACAATCCAAATTGAGAAACGGAAGTTACATTAACATCTGTAACAGTGGTTGAAGTTGAGATTTAGAAGTGTCAATATGAAAAATGGAATGGGAATTTAATTTGATACTTTTACAATGAAGTTCAGTACGATAAGTGGCGGTATGGCATACCACCGTATACAACCCCACTTCGACCACTGATCAGTAAAGTTTGCCATCAGCATCCCAACAAACCTGAAGAACCAGGTAAGGTCTTCACCTAAAACAGCCCCTATTTCTCATACAGCACTATGTGCTCACTGGTATTCAGTTGCCCCCAAGCCTTGTGTGCAATACAATAGATTTATACATGGATGGATGCAAACAGAGAATAATAATAAAAAATAAACTAACTCTAACAGGAGTAAGAAAATAAATCTGTAACAATAATTATATGCAATCAAAATCAGAGCAGGCAACAAAATTGTGACAGTCCAAAGCTGAGGTCTGGGCAAGCAGCAGACAAGGATAAATAGTAAGAAGTAAATGTCAGTGTAGGCAGCAGACAGAATAAACAGTAAGAGGCTGAGGTTAGTACGGGTAGCAGACAGGATAAACAGTAACAGGCTGAGGTCAGTACGGGCAGCAGATAAGATAAACAGTAATAGGCTGAGGTCAGTACGGGTAGCAGACAAGATAAACAGTAATAGGCTGAAGTCAGTACGGGCAGCAGACAGGATTAACAGTAACAGGCTGAGGTCAGTTTGGATAGCAGACAGGAAAAACAGTAACAGGCTGAGGTCAGTTCGGGCAGCAGACAGGATAAACAGTAATAGTCTGAGGTTAGTTCGAGTAGCAGACAGGATAAACAGTAATAGGCTGAGCTCAGTACGAGCAGCAGACAGGATAAACAGTAATAGGCTGAGGTCAGTATAGGCAGAAGATGGGATTACAGGTAACCAGCAGTAGTCAGACAGAAATGAACATAAACAAGCAGGGTCAGTAATACAAGAGTGCACATATTATACTGATATAATTATTGATGTTATACACATATATGTGTGATTTTTTTAGGGGCATTATTCAGTGCTGATCTATTTTTTGCATGTTCTAAAGCAGGCAAAAGGTAACAGATACAACCCCCCCGAGTCTGCTTATATCCTAAACAGATATATAACAAAAACTCTGTCTAGCATATTAATTTTCCTGTACTAGTCACAACTAAGCAAGGAACATTTTTAAAACACATTATGAGGTCACAGTACCTTGTGCTTCTGTGCTTTAACTCATACTTGTCTACTTTCCCGGAATTTTCATGAGTTTCCCGTATTTCGGGAAGTCCACCACGCCCCCTGATGTAGTTGTCACATGACATGGTTTTAAAAGTGGACAAGTATGCCTTAACTTAAAATGTTTGTGCTGTGATCCCGATAGTGCATTTTCACATTGCAGAAAACACAATACAATAGTAGACGCACACAATTTTGGCACATCCTAGGGTATTAGTAAAAATAGTACGATCAAACGAGCAAAACCTTACCTGGTCTAATAATTGTGAGTAGAGCTCATGGCAGTTAACAAAAATATACTTGTATGTGGAATCTAAGCAGGCACGCACGCAGTCTTTCACCACAGTGCTGGCTCTTGGAGGACTCTGAAGTTCAAGAACCTAAAAGAAAATACATTATATTACAGGGAGATTCCAACTTTCAGATTGTAATTTCATGCTATTGCTTTGCAAGATTCACAATTTGTTTTTATTAAATGTAAGTGTTATTGTATGTTCAGACTCCCCCAGTTGCTTTTTTTGCTCCCAGTCAGATTAATTTAAATTGTGTATTTATTGTAAATCTTTTATATAAACTAGACCTGCAGCCTTATACCTTGTGGAGTATTTAAAGGCCTGCTCAGTCTGAAATACAAATTTTTCAACTGATTGCAAGCCTTAAATCTTAGAAGTATCAATGTCTTTTAACAACTGCTTAACACAGATGATATCGAATGATATTTCCAGCGTTAAGTAAACTAACTCCCTGTACCACCGTCCCCATAGGGAATCTATGGGGACTGCAAACTGGAGTTATTGATCAAGTTTCGAAAAGCTTACCCTGTCGGATCTTGTAGCCTATAGCTAACGCCATCTGTGAACAGCTATAGCAGCTGAAATCTATAGGCACAATACCGCCGGGGTAGTGGGATCTTTTCAGATAAACCTTTTACTTGACAAATATATATTCTTAAGTGGCCATCTTTTTTATGTATGCTAAAATAAACTTTTTTATGTGGGCCTGTTTTGTTCTATTCTATATGCATTTCTATGTCCCATCTGTTTATACTTTTCTGGTCATCATTCTATTTTTCATTGGGTATCTTTATATTGTTTCATGTGCATCAGCAGCGCATCAAAAGCTAACACAGGCTTGTAGATTCTTTGCCAGTACAGTCTCTTGTTGGAGGCGCTGTCCCAGCATGACTGATAGATTGCTATGAAATGTGACTCTTATTGCTGTGAAGAGTTGCAATAACCTAAAATAGATATTTATTGCATTACCCTATTAGTACATAATATATAAATAGTGTAATTGGACTTTTGTATCTACTGCTAACATTTTCAGGACACATTTCTATGCTATCTCTAAATTTCATTATAAGCTGATAAATTAAAAAATCTTGAAAAACTTCTGCTACTATAAATCCGCCATAAAAATTAGGCACATTCTGAAGCTGGAAATCACTGGCATGAAAGCACTATTTTCTTACCTATCCTGTGATAAATTTACTGTACAGTGGACTCTTCAAATAACTCATAAAATATGCAGATATTGTGAAATCCATAACGGAAATAGTTTCCCAGTAAAATACACAACAGCTGTATAAATATAGTAATGTGAGAAGCATGTGATATTGTCAGAAACATAATCCATCTGGTAAAACAGACACAGCAGACTTCAATTACCAGAACATGATAAACATGACAAGAGATGCAGAGCCTCCAAGCTAAACAAAGTGGGATTAATTCATTAAGGCACTCAAAACTAACGGAAACTGCATTCTTTAAAAAAACACACATTTGTCGGGCATACGCGTGTCGAATAAATCTAGGAGCAGATCTGAAGAAACATTTCTTGACGTCTGAATATGGGTCTAGGTACGCTCTGCTCTGACAGACAATATATTGCATGGTATGTACAATACATATGTGAAGTATAAAGTTACGGCAGAACGCACAGAAAACAAAAAACAATATTCAATTATTGCCATCTGTTAATAATATAGTTATTAATAAAAAAAAAAGAAGTAAAAGATTAAATAAAAATGTTCCCCCCCCTACCAGAAATTACATTTATGGAGATGTAAATTTTTATAGTTGCACTTGATTGCAAACACATGTTCATCACTATCACTTGGTACTTACACCTGCCCTGCAGCTGCTGCAAGTGAAATACCTTAGAGATGGCCGAAGCTTGAATTGGATGCTGCATGCCCTTTCTTTACATTGACTTCATGCATACACCCATTCCCCTTCCTGTTCCGCCCATGAGCTGTCATGTCATTTGCGCTTAAAGATGATTTGTATACACTTTCGTTCTCTGTCGTATATATCCCATCTCTGGGCGTGCGCAAAGCAATTTCACGCAAAATGTGGCACGTATCAGCATTTATGTTCCTTAATGAATCAGGCCCAGTGTTTTTTGGGCAAGATAAGGAGAGAACCACACACTACACTACCTTCATGCGGAAAAAGGTGATGCTTGTTAGCAAGTCCACTGTTGACTTCAAGTCCTGGAGCCTTTCGGGATTAGTAGCAGAGAAATTATCCTATTTGGTAAAAAAAAAAAAGAACATCATTCTTTAGATTTATTCTACAATCATTGTTGTAGACCGAATCAAACAACATTATAAGAAAAAAAGAAGAAAGATAATTTAATAAAAGCCAATAAAATAATGATATCAATGAGTATTTAAAGAGGAAATAACACTTTTTTTCAAGATTCATATATCCTGGTCTTAAGATCTGATTCTATATCATTGACAAACACATTAACGACTTCCCGTCATTGACATGCTTGTTCAATGATACCATGTGTGTTGTTCAGCCCGTCACAGAACGCTCCCATAGTCTACTATGAATTCTACTTCCTATAGAGCAGTACTGATGATGTGACTGTATGAGTGTGTCAGGAAATGCTTGCGTTATTTTCTTTCTTCATAGTCTATTTTTTTTCTAAGCATGTATGAGTAGCTAATAAAACAACAAAATGGCTAAAGAAGTTATAACCCCTCCACCAAACAGCTAGATGATTAGAGTCACAGTGATAAATAACTTGTGTTAAGATAAGCAGCTTATTTCATGCCAAGAACCATAATGTCTTCCTACGATATAGATATATATATATATATATATATATATATATATATATACATATACACATTGAGCTTGTCGCCATATGGACCAGTGATTAGTTAAATAGTCAGTGATTAATTATTAAGAAACAGATGTGATATTTTTTAAAACATTCCATCATATTAAACCTACATTTTCTTCAAAGTAATATGTAAAAACCCATGGTGATAAAATCAATATGACGGGAAATAATACAAATTTACTCCAGAATTCAATCAGTGTATGGCACTGATTCCATCCAAGACTAAAATATAACAATCAAAAAGCTGATACATTCTCAACAAAGCAATCAATGCCTCCATCACTCATAATAAGTCATCATGGCAGGCAGGTTTAGAGACCATTTAAAATTGAAAGGACAGAACATAATAAAAAATAAATCTGATATCATCAGAGCTGACGTAACCATAATAACAGTTGTCTCCTAATGACAACATGCCTCTATAGTGCCCAATCTATGGGCAGATCCGCTTTATGCATTGTCCATGTCTGAAACAAGTTGTATCTTGATAATAAGTCTATAATGCAACCTATTTCTCATACTGGAGACTAAATATCCTTACCCTGTATTTTGACAGGTCGATTCGTAGGGAGTTGTGCAACTGATCCAACAGTTTTATAAACTTTTCTCTCTGTGTAAATGAAAAAACACCTATCATTGAAGAACAAAGAAAATAGCACTGGAAAAACTGGAGCAACATTTTAATTGAAAATGTTAAGCTCATGCATCCAAAATGTGTTATTAGCAATGCTAACAAGCAGAATTAATGAAAGTTGTAGATACAGTTATTAAACTTGCATGTAATAAATGATCAGCGGTCTAAGTGATTTAATTTTAAATGTAACATTCACATCTCTAAATCTAGACACACTGGGCCTGAGTCATTAAGAAGACATAAAAAAGGAGCAACTTTGCACCTGGGCAAAACCATGTTGCATTGGAGGGGGGGGGGGGATTTAAAATGTGGGAAAGATTTATAGTTGGGATAGGGCATGTCCTAGAATAAATTTCAATTTCAGTGTAAATATAAAGCTATCAATTATTTGTGTGCTAGATGAAAAAACAGCAAGTATTTAACTTATGTGCAAAATAAGAAACTAATTTGCACCCATTGCATTGTAACATGGTTTGTCCCAGAGAACATCTACTCCTTTTTTTGCCTCACTGTCCTTAATGATTCAGGCCCACTATGTGCATTGTTTTTGGCAAAATACTATAAAAGATGCTAAAATCACAGGTAAAATGTTTGGAATAACAGAACCAGCTATGTGTGTGATGAATCTTTAGCAAATCAAACTACAATAGTAACTATAAACTGTTTATAGATTCAGAGAATCGAAACTACCTACAGAATATATGATCCTACTGACAAGCATTTGAAGATCAAAATTATAAAGCTGGATTTCCAAGCACCTTTTGGTCACTTTCCCACTGTGTATATGATAATGGAACCAGCTGATCCTAATGACCACACACACTTCGACTTGCACCGAAGTGGCCTTGTCACAGCAGTACATTTTGGAACATTGGCTGCTCTATTTATTCATGGTCAACGCAAGGGAGTCTGACAACAGCTGTAAATGCTGGTTACACACCACATTTCAAACATGATTATTTTCTTAACACAAGCGAATACCCATCCTTAGGAATAAGAATGCTGATTAAAGACATCCATGTTGATGGTGATGATGGGTGATTTACTGAAGGTCTTATTTATGCAGGAATGTATATTCTGAATTCATCTAAATATTGACCAAATAGGTATTTATAGTTAGATAAATAAAAAAAAACAAAAACAAAAACCCCCCAGAAAGACTTGTTTTCCTGTTTAGACAGTATAAAGGTGAGCGTGGTTCCAATCTGCATACTTGTGTTTTGAATGAAAACATTCTTAGTATCACTCACCCCAAAATTTGTAGCAGCAAATCGGTCTGAAGCTGAAACATTTGTTGAGGCTGTTGTGTGAGCGTAGAATGCATTTATATTTGCCAATAAGGTGCTCATGACAGCAGGGACACCTGAGCACATGTATTTGGAAGACAGGCAGGAAAAATGCCTATAGCAAAGACACAGAACATTATGATGCTTGGCCAAAAAGATGTAATAGTCTATTTTACATTATCATATCAGAAACAGTGTCATACATCCCCAATTGTTTTGTACATCCAGATCAAGTGATTTATATTGTTTGTTGATAAGAATTTTTTGTATATCGATGAAATATATTAGTAGAATTACCCCTGTTTTTAATGCGTATAAACCACCTCTGCAACATCCCTGCTAGGTTTACTAAGACCTATAGAGGTATTCCTCTTACATTGCACCTGTCATGTACACACTGTGGAAGCAGCTATGTTGTGAGCCAAACAATTACTTATAAGAATGCAGCCTATCAGTAACATACCTGAAGAATGAAATATTTTAGGGAAGTCACTGGTATCTTGTGGACTGATAAGCTGCATTTGTATATTAGAAAAGCCCATAAAATAAATGTAAACAAAAAAAGGTCATTTAGGAGCTGCAAAATAAATGGATGCACAAAAAATGCATAACAAAGAGCACACTCTTATGGCCTTATTTAGAGTTGGGCATACATCAATGTTTGTGGAATAAATAAATTCATTTCTGTACTGCACATGCATACTAAAACGCGTCTGTATCTGGATTTATGTGTATATTAGACTAGCAAGCTTTACGCCAAGAGCAGAACCAGGGCATGCAAGCATAAACGGAGTACATGTACACATACAGGAAGTGTTGCATGTCCCCTGATATGCGGGGACATATCAGGGGGCATGGAACACTTATATATATTTATATCTTTTCTGAGTACTATTATATAAAGTTGGAGCCAGGGCCATCTTAACAACATTATGGGCCCCGGGGCAAAGCAGTGCACCGGGGCCCCTACATATAAATATATATATATAAATATATATATATATATATAGAGAGAGAGAGAGAGATAGATATAGATGTATAGAGATAGAGATAGATAGATGTACTTGCTCAGTGACCCTTGAAGGTTTTTTTTGCAGGTTTTTTCTTTTGCAGGATTATTTATTCTAATTAAGTGCCCCGCCTATGGGGCCCCCTTGCCCGTGGGGCCCCCGGGCTCCTGCCCATCATGCCCAATGGAAAAGATGGCCCTCGTTGGAGCCATCTATTTGTGTATATGACCCTAACAACTTTTTGTACCGTACATGACTGGGCGACATTCGGTAAGCTGGCGCAGTATTTGCATAACCTTGATTTTTTCCAAATAACATAAGCTATTAATGCACCTGAAATGTGATATTCATATATTGCAATGGTGGTGAATACAATGCTTCAGAAACAACCTGTGTTTGTGGACTAAAGCCAATCTGAATACTGCCTCTCTGTAAATGTCAGAAAGTTGACAAACAAGGTTAGTAGTGTTGTTTGTTCTTGTGTAAAATCATGTATCTTCTGCTGCATTTTAATATGATGAATGTACTTCTATCCTCTAGAGCTATAAGCAGCTGAATCTTTTAATACTTGTGAGTACAAAGAGCAAAGGAGTTGTTGTGTCATTTTTCAGGTATTTATGAGGATATGTCTGCTCTTGGGGATAACCTGGTAGCAGAAAAAGTATATCAAAGTGATTTCTCCAAGTCTATTAATAATACTCTGACTGATAAATTCCAGTATTTGAGTGGGGTTTCATGGCAATTTATCCATATACTTAAAAAGGATCTTACATTAAAGCGTATATATATATATATATATATATATATATATATATATATATATATATATATATTCAGGATAATGCACCCCTCACTGTAAATTATAAAGATATTATAAAGATATAAAAGTTACACAGGTGTTTTAACCATATACAGCCTCAGCATTTCGTATTAACGTTACCCCACAGGCTGCACTCCGAGAGCATGCTTGCCAATACTATGGTATTTCTAAATTAAGGGGTGAAATTAAAGGTTCCCACCATAACACCAATTTAGAAAATCTCAACAAAACATTAAAAGTGTTATTTGATAGGTAATTATTTAGAAATAGAACCCAGCAGATTTCATATCAGATACTGATACTCACTGTATTGTATTAATATAAAGGAAAATGGTCACTATTTAGTCACTGGCAACATGGTTATGAATGTTCTCATTCCACAAACTGTAATGCTGCAGCAGCTCGGGGCTGGCGCTCTTAGGTTCAGCCTATTCTTTTCATGGGGGCTCTTTTGTGCATTTATGTTGCAATTCTAGATGCAGTCAGAGCAGTGTTTTGTAATCAAAAGCTTCATATACAAAATTGTATTAAAAAGTCCCAATATCCTCTCACTCTCATGGTTAATTTAAGTCATATTTCAGACTAAGCTGAGCAGGTACAAGGAGCTGGACGTATGTTATAGATTTCAGCTTTAGGTCACCTCTAAACACAGCCAGACACACTTCTGGTTTATGTAAGGGTTCTCCAGGAGTGTAGAAGAGGTGTGCACCACAATATGCAGTGGGTGTACCATTCTGGCGTACCAGTGCACAATAAAGGAGCTTTGTACACCAATTTGCAATTGAGGTCCATTTACATAAGTAAGCACAATGTCAAGAGTACTCGATTATGCTTAAATACCTTAATTTATTCACGCAGCTTCACTCCAGGTTGGTAATGGACATTATTATTGTTTGATTGCTTTAGGAAAAATCTGCATGCTTCCACTAAGCAAGACACTAAGGACATCATTTGCATAGCGCATCATGCATGATTCTGCACGCCAGTGACACGTACAACTCACTATGACTTGAGAGGCGGAACAGGGGAGGGAAGGGGTGGGCTAACATAGACCATATACATTAAGGGTGCTTAAACGCAGATGCAAGTCCTATGTTTGTCATAAATACACTTGTTTTCAGCCTTATCTTGTACACTCAATATATGGCAGGTGTAAATGTCGGGTAATAGTAGTGACTAACACAGCACAGTCTTTTAATTAAAATGTAGCAATCACAGGACAACTTTATGCAACTAAGATATACAATATAAATGATACTATATAAATGCATTGTATGTACTGTACAAATTGTAGTCATCTTTATTAATGTAAATAATGTAAAACATTTTAAAAAACGATTAGAAGAAAAAAATATTTAAAAATATATATATTTTTTAAATTATTATACTGTTAACGGTTGTTATTTTAATTTATGATAAAATAAAAGTTTTATGAGTTCTGGGGGTAAATGTATGAATCTCCGGATTATTCATCTCCGGCGTGTTCAGCCTCTTCAGCGCTTAAATTTAAAGCAGCGCTGCATTGTAAAGGGAAGTTTCCCTTTACAATGCAGCGCCGCTTTAAATTTAAGCGCTGAAGAGGCTGAACATGCCGGAGATGAAGAATCCGGAGATTCATACATTTACCCCCTGGTGTGAACTTTTATTGTACATAGGCATGTGTGTGCGTATAGTGCAGTCTGTTATGTGTCTGCGTATGGCAAATACTGTTTAAACGGAGTGTAAATGCTGACCCGTTCTGTATTTTGCGCAAAATCGCCCTGCGCAGCGACATCTAATTAATGTTCGAGAACAAAGGACCCTTCTGACAGCCTACGATTTCATGGGCAGAATGGGGAGGGGAATGGACACGCCAATCTTACGCACACTGCAACGTCTGATTCAAGTTTTGGCATCTCTCAGGTACGTGTTTTACTGTTATATAATTTGCACCAGCTACAGGGCAGGTGTAAGTGCCGAGTGATGCCGGTCGTGTATACATGCTAGAACATGTGTTTGCAATCAAGAGCAACTGTAAAACTGCATTTCATGTACAGTAGACATGAATAACATCATAAATCAACATATAAAAAAACTTTTTTTTAAAGTGTTTTTTCATTCAATAGACCTGTATTCAACAAGAGACGTTTCTTTAGCTCCACTTCTTGTTGAATACAGATGTGCGTATGTCCAAATTATGTGCGTTTTAAAAAAAAACGCAATTTGCGTTCATTTTGCATACCTTAATAAATCATGCCCCGTATAGCTGCAGTACTTTTTTTTATAGTCATTATGTACATGATTCTTATACACACGTGCTGCTGTATACATTATTAGTCTTTTTTTTACAGAATACAGTTATAGAATCAATGATATAAAATTCAGGGGGTTAGAGTTTTCCAGGTAAAATGTATTTTCCCATAATATGGAACAGCACAAATATTCTTAAATACATGTAAAATTGCCTCTATGTTTCCCCATAGCACCACTGATATTCTCTCCTCACAGTGACTGCAGGTTATCTATAAGGGTCATCTATGAACTGCTAAAAACGTGGGCCTGCACTGTTTCATTATTTGCATAAGAGCGCCCAAATGTTCACCAAGTGCCCCCTTCACTAACTGAAACTTTCACATTTATCCTCATTAACTGAATAGTAAGGGACAGATTCAATTCAATGCGAGGTGCCGCTGAACGTTGCTTCAATGTTCAGATGCGCATATAGCCGGCTGTTACGGAGAGAAATCTCTGATCATTATTGTTGTTATTATTATTATTATTATTATTATTATTATTATTATTAGAATAAAATAGAAATGTATGTTATGTAAGGGCCTATGTTTCTTTGTTAATAAGAGAAAATGCTACAGGGGGGTTAATCTTCACTTCCACTGGGCTTATGCATTTTTAAAGAACATAAAAACAAGTTCTCCTTACAGCGCTGTGGAATTAATGGCGCTATATAAATAGTTGATGATGATGATGATACATCACTGCTGTATACTATGTTGATTATTTATATGATAACTGAATACATTTTGCACGGTCCAATTTTTCATACTATACTGACTTTTCCACATATTGCACTAATGGTTAATTTAAGGTGGACATACCACCAGGAAGTGGCATGTGGTTTTATTTATTTATTGAAAAAATATGGTTATTATTTCTGTATTGTTGTAATATAACATATTTTTTACCTACCCAGCTGTTCACTAAGGAGAGGGGTCACCATGTGTGTACTCAATACTCTAAGGGGGGTATTCAATTGTTAGCGTTAACGCTCTCAAACGAGCGCTCAAAAAATCTTAGCGTTAATACGGTAATTACTCGCGAAATTTCAGCTCGCAGGGAGCGGCGAGCTGAAATTCCGCGAGTAAACTACCATATTAACGCTTTTCACGCGCAATATTACCGTATAAACGGTAATATTTTTTGAGCGCTCGTTTTTTCCCGTTAATGCTAACAATTGAATACCCCCCTAAAGAGCACAAATGGGAGGTGCTATTTTCCTTCTACCCTTCTCCTCTCCTCTCCGACAAAAAAAGGGGAAAATTTTTAACTAAAATCATTGTGACTCGATTATTTTGCTTACATCCAGCACAAATGTGATTGACCAAGGGCAGACATGCTGTACACAATATTCGTCACTTGCTAGCAGATATGGTCCATATCCACCCACACAAAGAAAAACTAATATATGATTAAGTGTAGATGCAGACAAAGCTTTTGACCATATCGTTTGGCCACATCTAATCGGAGTATTCAAATATCAACATATTGGCCCTACCTTTGTTCATCTATTCATATCTATATATGATCTCCCTAGGGCATTTATGACAATTAATAAGATGAATACACAAAATGTCACCCTAGTTAGAGGGACCAGACAGAGCTCAACCTTATACCCCTTCTTTTTAATATAGCACTAGATTCCCTTCTAAGACACCAGTTGAGTGGATGGAAAGGAATCACAGTGGGAGATAGAGAGATTAAGGTATGTGTATTTACAGATGGTATTTGTTTTTATATTTATAACTCAAAAAGGGCCATCCCTTGTATTCTAAGATATATCCTATATCGGGTTTTACAGTAAATAGTAAGACAAAAGCACTGGGACTTTCCTCTGAGGCAGCAAAGATCTGGAAATGTTCACTTAAATGGACCACTAAGTCATTAAAGTAATTAGGACTTAGTATACCAAATCACCATTCAGAATTATATGCAGAGAATGTTCCACAATTGATTAATAAAATTACAGAGAACCTGTTAGAAGCATCTGCCTAACGTCTATTTATTCTTGGGAGATATGGGAGAAAAGCCTGGGCGTTTTCTGCTAAGATAGGGTTTCTACCTATCTATGAAAGGCTACCAAAAGCAAAGAGAAAGCTTTAACATATATAGCAGGTCTATTTAACAAGGATCACAGCTACGTGTACTCCTGAAATCCTCCTATCACTATTGAAGGATGGCAACAGCAAGATACATTAATTGAAAAAATGCTTTATTTATGTATCGCCAGGATACTCAGCTACTTCGGTGATTATTTTCTTGGTAAATTGTTGTTATAACAGGATGGCGATAGCAGGATATATTAATTGAGAAAATGTTTTATTTATTTAATTAAACAAAGTACTCTTTTCACATAGGAAAAGATTTTTTAGAATTTTGTTACATTCCTCCAGTTCCACTGCACATGTGTGAACCAGCAAGCTAGGTCATGCATACGCAGATATAAGACCGGCTGATGGAACTTCCGCTGCCAGCAAGTGTCGCCGTGCAGCTGAGTATCACTATTTTGTATCGCTATTTAGTATCACTATTTAGCATAATGGGGACACTACAATACAATGGACAGTGGAGGATACTCATGAAAAAACAGTGATAATTTCAAATTAAGAAAACTTACTGCTCTCTCCAGGTGACGTAAATAGTAGTATACTGCAGTAGGGTGATTTTTTACTCTTGTGACTACAACAAAATCGCATTGCAGAAAAGGTGTATTTTTTTTTCTCTTGTAGATTGTGGAGATCATCAGCAAAGGCAAATAGTATTAATGGAGTAGTGTGTTGTGATGTCATATGTCTACTTTATCTTCCATTGCACCAGATATTATTATCACTGCACATGGGTTTTTCAGGTAGGATGGTGACTTTTATGAAGAAGCAGTTGTGTTTGTTCTGAATAAAAGGTGGATCCAGAGGATCTGGGTGAACTAGCTGAGATTTAGCTTTGAAAGTTTGTACTAAAAACCCATTAAACTGAGATTTCATTTGTATGATAACATTTGCTCCTCTTTTGAGGATTAGATAAAGCAAGTGCACAGTTCTGCTAAACCTATCATGAAAACATTGCCTTTATAAACAGACTTAATTTGACTACTGTTTAGTGATATTTATAGATAAGACAACAGATGTTCGCTGTTTTCTGTGATTTTGAAGAGTCTGTGCAAAATTGTAGAAAGCTGTTTATATGAATTTTCGGGCTTTAAACCAGGCACATTCAAGACTTTATAAAACATAACAATTATCGGCTCTTATTAAATAGATATTTTACATCTGTTAATTAAATAATTCACCAGCGCATAGACTTTAACACTTATTAACAGAATCTCCCATATTATCCCATCTTTTCTTACCCTTCACCCTCGCCATCCCTCCCCTAACATTACACCTGGCCCCTCACCCAATTGTTATATTACATCTCTAAAAAGAGATACACATCCTGCTAGGTTTGTTGGGCAACATTCCCAAACCTTCTAACCCAGAGAAGTTCTAATTCCATTTACTTTATTGAGGAGCTATGGTGGTCTGCTGGACCCCACATAGCTATAACTTAATTTAATGCCTGTAACTCTAGTAACTAGCCCACTGCCAGCAGTGGAGCCTGGACTTGACCACATTCATCAGTTCATCTGGATTAAGCCTTGCCAGTCAGTAATAGGTTTTATTTTTATGTGACCCGGGTTCACCACAAAAATGGCAGCACCCATGAACTAAATGGTGCTAATAACAGAGCTGTTTCCGGCTCTCCTAATAATCCAGGATACTGGGGGAAGGAGAAAATGAAAGGGGAGGGAAGAGGCTACTCGAGGAACTTGACGCCAATCGGAAGACGGGAGGAAATTAATAGGAGCTGTTTGGAAGTGTCAGGCATTCCTCTTTCCGCACAGGGACTGCTGCCTGCTTCCGGCTTTGTGGTCGTATCTGGATGCTTGGCAACCAGATGCATTCACTTCAGTGGCCAGGGGGGCTTCCATTGGGCATGCACGTCCCGTTGCTACTCGGGAACCTGGCAGCGGCTGCTTATGCCTCTGCTGACGGCAATTAGCCTGTCCCCAGAGCTCTATTCAAAGTTGACTCTGGCACCAGTATGGTGCCAGAGTATTAGGACACCTATTCACCAGCGCCCTATATGATACTTCTATGCTTCCAGTCTGACTCCCTGAATACTGACTTGGCATTCCCTGACGGTGTCTTCAGATTCTCCCTTGGGCATAGTTACTTCTCTCTGGTATTTGACTTCTGGCTGCCTGGCTATTCTTTTTGATCAACCCTGTGTACTTTTCTGACCGCATGGCTTTAACTCGCAGACTGCACGGCTTGAGATTGTCTTTTCTGGGTATCCATTACCATCTAGTTACTTCGCTGGTGGCTCATCTGGATAACCGCAATCTGCACGTCTCTTGCAGCTAAACCCAAACTCCCTTCTGGGGGTCCCTGGTGAAGACCAGAGGTTAGACTCCAGTTAGACTCCACGCCTCCAGGTAGAGCTGTGTTGATACCGGCAAGTAACCCTTTTCGCGATGACAGGAAGAAGAAAGAGAGCAGCCATCTTGGGGGAGTGTGGAGCAGATGCAGGATGATAAGAGTGTGACAGAGGAGTTGGAGCATAACAGACAGGCTAGTCAGAGTCCAGCCAGTGAGGAGGGTTGGAGAGCCTGATCCCTTCTAGATTTGGTGAGAGTTTCCAGTTTGGAGGGAATATTTTACAAGGGATGTGTGAGACTGTGAACCTCCAGGTAAGCCCTGCAGAGAGCAGCTGTTGTGGACATACCAAGCTAGCCCCTGGCCAGAGAGGGTGTCTCCTGGTCTGGGTGAACCATGGGTTAGCAGAGAGGACTACAAGCAAGAGGAGGTTTGGCTCCAGTGAATTGTTGCTACAGCCTGCCCAGATCCCTACCTCCACGTTCAGAGATAAGTGTAATCGTTTATTTAAACACATATGCAGAAGCTGCAAAGTGTAATTTCCCTTTATTCCCAAGATGGGCCACTATAGACTCATTTAACTGCATCAGATAAAGACACTGACAAGTTTATTAACTGCTACCTCATTTGTGGGTAAGTGTGAAAGTATTTGGTGCAAAATCCAATGTTCTAAGTGTGACTGTATTACCAGCTTCAGATAGTCAGAGTGAGAGGCTTGTTGCAGGATGATCGTAGTGGTATTGATGCTCTTTACTCAGATTGATTATTTGTAAAAGAGAATTACATGCTAGCATTTATTGACTGTTATACTTGCTCAGCTCTAGAATTATTTGGGTGATTTATATATTAATCTGACAGGTTGTCTATTTCTATTGTCAATTTAAGATCTATTCAAAGCTAACATACTAGTTTATTCTTTGTCTATATTAGTGTGTGGTCAGTTGAGACAAGCAACCAGGTTTAATTTGTGTGTGGTTTCCCTACCAGTGTGGTAGGTCCGTACAGGAGGAGATTGAGAGATGAAGTCTAATCGTGACTGAGAAAAGTGTTGGATCTATTATAGGTTACATCTATTTATACCATTCCACCTACTAGATTTAAACTCGTTTTTCCAAGCACCCTTCTCCTTAATAAAAGTGTTTTTTACATATATGCTGTGCTGTGTTATCCCTGAATGGTCCGTGTGGATTCAAATGGTTCTGTAAAGTTAACATCTGGTAATGCAATTTACCTACATATCCACAGACAGCAGCTTAGAAGACTTGGGTGATGGCACTGCACTGAAAGAGAGTACAGTGAGCACAGTATATCTCCAACACCCCATTCAAGAGTGGCGTGAGGGAGTGTTACATATATTTTACATTCCAACCTGGATGAAAGTGACCACTGATTGTTGGGAGCCCTCATTGGTCTTGTCTGTGTGCTGCCTGGAGTGTGTCACAACTTGGCTGCACAGAGAAGAAAACACAAGCCCACTCCTGACTACCTGAAGCTCTATACTAACATTTCTATTAAATTGTTATGGGGCAGGTTAGGATAATTCTAATGATAAATGAAGAATTAGTATTATTTTATTTTCAAAGACAAAATGTGTGTGTGTGAGGGGTTGGGAAGAGTATATTGGGGGGACCAGGGGCGTTAGGCTGGCTTTTTTCTAGGATGCCCAGAAACCTCGCAGTGGCCCTGGAAGCATCTCAGCCGCTATATAATGAGGGGAATAACACATTAAATAACTTTTTTCTTAGTGAGATTTGACATCACATGTCATTAATTGTTGTTATTTTACTCAGAAATATATATATATTTTTTTTTTAATTATAATTTATAATTAGGTATTTGGGTATACTACACAGTGAGATATATTGCCCCTTTCAAGTATCCAGGGATAGGCAAATATTCTGTTCTGAAATTTGTACTGCTCATCATCAAAAATATATTACTGTAAAGTGTGGGACATTAACAGCACATAGCTTCTAATGCTAAAGCATACAGTCAAGTCCATAAATATTGGGACATCGACACAATTCTCATATTTTGGGCTCTATACACCACCACAATGGATTTGAAATGAAACAAACAAGATGTGCTTTAACTGCAGACTTTCAGCTTTAATTTGAGGGTATTTGCATCCAAATCAGGTGAACGGTGTAGGAATTACAATGGTTTCTATATGTGTCTCCCACTTTTTAAAGGACCAAAAGTAATGGGACAATCGACTCAAAGGCTATTTCATGGATATGTGTGGGCTATTCCCTCGTTATTTCATCATCAATTAAGCAGGTAAAAGGTCTGGGGGTAAATGTATTAACCTCCGGTTACTTCAACTCCCGCGAGTTCGGTGTCTTCGGCGATTAAATTTAAAGTGGCGCTGCCTTGTAAAGGGAAACTTCCCTTTACAAGGCAGTGCCGCTTTAAATTTAAGCGCTGAAGATGCCGAACTCGCGGGAGTTGAAGAAACCGGAGGTTAATACATTTACCCCCTGGAGTTGATTCTAGGTGTGACATTTGCATTTGGAATCTGTTGCTGTCGACTCTCAATATGAGATCCAAAGAGCTGTCACTATCAGTGAAGTAAGCCATAATTGGGCTAAAAAATCAAAACAAACCCATCAGAGAGATAGCAAAAACATTAGGTGCGGCTAAATCAACTGTTTTGAACATTCTTAAAAAGAAGGAACACACCGGAGAGCTCAGCAACACCAAAAGACCCGGAAGTCTACGGAAGACAACTGTGGTGGATGACAGAAGAATTTTTTACCTGGTGAAGAAAATTCCCTTCACAACAGTTGGCCAAAACAAGAACACTCTCCAGGAGGTTGGTGTATATGTGTCAAAGTCAACAATCAAGAGAAGACTTCACAAGAATGAATATAGAGGGTTCACCACAAGATGTAAACCATTTGTGAGCCAAAAAAACAGGAAGACCAGATTAGAGTTTGGCAAACAACATCTAAAAAAGTCATTACAGTTATGGAACAACATCCTATGGACAGATGAGACAAAGATCAACTTGCACCAGAGTGATGGGAAGAGAAGAGTATGAAGAAGGAAAGGAACTGCTCATAATCCAAAACATACCACCTCATCAGTGAAGCATGGTGGTGGTAGTGTCATGGCGTGGGCATGTATGGCTGTCAATGGAACTGGTTCCCTTGTATATATTGATGATGTGACTGCTGACAAAAGCAGCAGGATGAATTCTGAAGTGTTTTGGGCAATATTATCTGCTCATATTCAGTCAAATGCTTCAGAACTCATTGGACGGCGCTTCACAGTGCAGATGGACAATGACCCGAAGCATACTGCAAAAGCAACCAAATAGTTTTTTAAGGCTAACAAGTGGAATGTTATGCAATGGCCAAGTCAATCACCTGACCTGAATCCGATTGAGCATGCATTTCACTTGATGAAGACAAAACTGAAGTGAAAATGCCACAAGAACAAGCAGGAACTGAAGACATTTGCAGTAGAGGCCTGGCAGAGCATCACCAGGGATGAAACCCAGCGTCTGGTGATGTCTATGCATTCCAGACTTCAGACTGTAATTGACTGCAAAGGATTTGCAACAAAGTATTAAAAAGTGAAAGTTTGATGTAGGATTGTTTAGTTTGTCCCATTACTTTTGGTCCCTTAAAATGTGGGAGGCACATATAGAAACCGTTGTAATTCCTACACTGTTCACCTGATTTGGATGTAAATACCCTCAAATTAAAGCGGAAAGTCTGCAGTTAAAGTACATCTTGTTTGTTTCATTTCAAATCCATTGGGGTGGTGTATAGAGCCCAAAATATGAGAATTGTATCGATGTCCCAATATTTATGGACTTGACTGTATATTTCATTTTGCAATATCGTGTAAACTTTTGCACTCAATCCACTTCCCATGGTTTCCAGGGTGCAAAGTCATGTCTAAGCATTGGTTACCTTAAATTCTTTGAACCCCCCTCTTAGTACATCAACATTAATACATTCATTTAACAGATAGCTTCACTCTTAGTTTGCTGCTAATCAGTGTAATAAACGTATCTATGGTATGCCTTTTGTTTTTGTGCCATGCACAATATGCTTTTAGGCATGTGGAGATCATGCTTCCAAGTTTGCCTAACTTGTACTAAAGCAATTACATCTAAGACTCGCTCTGACTCATCCACTGTCCAAACAAAATTCATATGCATCCCCAAAGTCATATCTCGGAGTATAAAAGCAGGGGACAACAAACTTCAAGATCTCCATAATGTCTTATAGTTAAGGATTATGACACACTCTATAATTATATTACAGTTTTAGAGACAATATTCACAGCAATTCACTGACGATAATAATAAAAATAATAATATTAATAATCTCATTAAATGCTATAGTGAAAGTATATTAATAATAAAGATACATTTTCAGCTTATGTTCTGGACCATACACATAACATTCTAAAACACATTTAGGGCCTGATTTTGAGTTAGGAGCAAAGAAAAGGAGCAAATTTGCACCTGGACAAACCATGTTACAATGCGAGGGGTAGAAATTGACTTATTTTTTGCATGCAAGGAATATACAGGCTGTTTTTTCATGTAGCACACAAATACTTGATAGTTTTATTTTTACACTGAAATTAAAGTCTAATAATCTATGACATGCCCTAACCCAACTATAAAGCTATTCCTAAATTTTAAATAATGCAAAATGGTTTTGTCAAGGTGCAAATTTGCTCCTTTTTTTTGCTTTGCTCCTAACTCAAAATCAGGCCCTTAGTGCTCACTACCAGTGAAACTCCTTAAGCAGATTCATAAATATGCAGTGACTGTCACTGTGAGTGATACAGCTTGGATATCTAGTATTCTGTCTGTAACAATAGGATATTCCTAATAGAAACAGCAAAAAAAAAGGCATTATTCACTGCAAAGTAGTTATGTGTTTCTAATATATATTTGCCTGTCTCCTCTAGGTTAGCACTCCAGCTATTTGCTTGTTCTTTGCTTGTTATTAATGGAGCTCATATACTTACGTCATAGCCTGATAAATAGACTCTATTCCATAGCGCATTGCAAATTCATCCACTATTTCTTGTGCGTCGTCATCAAAGTAAACTTTCCAGGCTTCATCTCCTTTCACTTCAGGGATCTTAACACTGCCATTATTCTGAACTTCTGTCAAGTAGTGGAATAAGTTCTGTGGGTAAAGTTTGTTTCACACTGTTAGAGGCTCCTAGACGCAGGATAGTGGAAGCTCAATACGTGATATTTTAAAACTGTTCAATCATTTAATTTCTCTTCACAGAACAGATTTCTATGGGGGTGAGAGGGGTGTCAGCTATCTGAGTGAGAACTCAATTTACTGCATCAAGTGAAAGATGACAGATGTCATGATA
Source organism: Mixophyes fleayi (assembly GCF_038048845.1). NCBI lineage: Eukaryota > Metazoa > Chordata > Amphibia > Anura > Limnodynastidae > Mixophyes > Mixophyes fleayi. The sequence goes on along the minus strand of NC_134405.1, from coordinate 112,990,679 downwards.
TATATGATATTTTCAGTGGCAATCTGATACTTCAGAAGCAAACTGTAAGCTCACAGGTAAAAGGATAACAACATTGCTAGTCAGCCTGCTAGCACAAGATAACCTTACCACAGCTATCAAAGCCAACGCTTTTCATTCTCATGGCTAGAAAGGGAAATATGAAATCAAGAGACAACCACCTTCTCTCCCTTTAAACTACTAGAAGATGAGCTAATGGGAAATTCATGGCATCTTAATGACCACTGCAATATCACAGTGCTCATATTTATCAATGTAAAATATATAGTGCAAAAGTAAGATTGTCTTACAAGTATTTTGCAATAAACTGAAACTAAAGCCCAAAATGAATTAGTATGTTGTAGAGGAGATGAGCTGTGTGATATTGAATTTTCTTGGATTCATCTTGTTACATTTATTAATTAAAAAATATCAATACATATGCTGTGGCTTGGTATACATTTACTTTATGGGTACATTTAATAAATCTGCTCATATTAGGGAGGCACTTACCATAAACAAACACAATTTCGGGGATACTTGGTAATCATTCATATAGGTGTACCCTTAATCTAGACTGTTAGTTCCATGTTGTTCCAGATCACAATGTTTTTTTATGGAGGAAAGGTAGCTGAGTTCAGCATTTTTTTTATTTTTGTTATATATTGTACCCTTAACAAGGAGTTTTTCGCCTTATACCTGATGAAAAACAATTTCTCACCTTATCTCCTTTATCCACTCCCAACTGATAAACTCATTGGACCTGATTCATTAATGAACGCTAAGCAAAAGTAAGGCAAAACCATGTTGTATTGGAGGGGAAGGTAAATTTAAAATGTGATGGCAGATTTATAGTTGGGGTAGAACATGTCCTAGATCAACTTTAAATTTCAGTGTACAAATAAACTAGCAAGTATTTGTGTGCTATATGAAAAACAGACAGTATTTTCCTTATGTGCAAAATAATAAACTAATTGCATTGCAACATGGTTTTGTTCAGGTAAACTTGAGTAAGAAAACTTACTCAATTTTTTGCCTAACTTTCCTTAATGAATCAGGCCCTTTATTCCCCCTGAATGCTTCAATGTTTCTGCTGTAGTTCCTTGGGTAAAGATACTATAGCAGAAAAGTATCCTAAATACCAATAAAAAATTCTAGTGTCAGTAGGGAAGTAAAATTAATAGTGGAGAGTTTCTCTTATGTTTCACAGGGATACAATGTCCCGATTATTTTTTGATACAGAATGTTGTTATACAAGCAGACATGTACATCTTTACCTTTCTATTACTGTGAGAATATATGTTTCTTCTTCCCAAATAGAGGCTGCTATGATTATTACAAGGGTCATTCCATTTTAGAACATCAATTTAATTAGAGTATGGGATAAAGTATGGGACGAGTTATTACAGTATAGTAAGTGCATGTACGGAAATAGTTTTATTGTCATGGAAACCACTCTGCTCTCTAAAACAAAGTACAAAAATAACTTTATCTCCTGAACATATACATTGTCAGTTGTCAAACACATCAAATTTAGCCCCATTGCATCCTGTTTTGTAGATACTGGGGATTTCTAATTCTGTAAAGTAATAAATCTGCATATAAAACTCAAATGCAATTAAAGATTTGTAAGCCCTGTGTGAGAGTCTTAACAAAGATATGAAGCAATCTCCCAAAACACCCAAATAAAATGGTGATTGCATTGGAGTGTGGTGCACAGATCCATTACTTTTCACTTATTTGCATTTATAATCTAGAAGTCTAGCACCCATGAATCATGGGGAGTTTCTGTTCCCGTGTCTTCTCTTTGTTGCTGGTTCTGGATTCTTACGGGAATTCTAAACAGAGATGTCATTGTTGTGCTTCTGCTCTTGACTTTGAAAGCTTCATAAAATGTAAAGAGAGGAAATAACCAAACAACCCAGAGCCTGTGTAATATATTGGGAAAGCAGTAGGATCCCTAGAGCTTCTGAACCCTGATGAGGTTGCTACCCCTGTAGCTATTCCATTGCTCCTTTATTCCATTTAACATACTTTAATTAATTGTATTAAGTAGATTTCTTGTAATCTCTGCTACAAACCACAATCTTCCTAGAAGTGAATGGGATTAGCTCTATTCTGTCTTACCTCATGCAAACAAGTGTACTGTATGTGGTAAGGAGGCACATTCTCTTCTCCCTTGATTTCAACATTGATTTTCATCCTAATCGCACCAGAGACTGCAGACTTATCTGTCCTTTTCTCTGAAATAGTGAAAAAAAAAAGACGAAGAAAGAAGTCAGCATGGAACAATATTATATTTTATCTATCAGGAGCAGAAGCATTTCTGGTCTCAATATTCAACAGTTTAAACCAAATGTCAGTTCCCAATGTTTGAATACATTACATTAGTTAAGCTTCATATAGTAGTTTTTGATACACCAGAGATACAGCAATATTTGTACTAATTAGGATGCAAGAGCTTGTTGTAGCAGCTAAGCAGTTGTAATTAAAGCTGTGCACAGATTTTTGGCTGTGTATATGTATTTTGCAAACAAATTCAGTTCCAGCGAGCGCTGGGCTGATATACAAATGACATTTACTGCACATGCTGACTTGGGAGTGTTATATATTATAATGACAAGTATAAGAAATATGTTCAAGAATCATGAATTCAACAATTATGTAATGACTGAACTGAGAAGTCCTGAGGGGCTCATGTTAAGTTGAACGCAAATGGCGTTATTGGCTCATAATAAGCTTTTTTACTTTTGCATAAGCACCCAAAGCACTAATTACAAAACTAGTAGTTTGTGCACATGCTCAGATGCAAAAAGTATATTATATACCAACAACGCAATTTGAGTTCATCTTAACATGAGCCCCTTAATGTGAAGCCGAAGAATAGGAGAAACCCATGTACAACAAAGAAATATGCCCATTATCTGTAACATGCTACTGTGTCATCATATAAGGTTTTATCTAACTGATTGTTTTAAAAGGGATATTTTTCCTTGACCTTTCCATTCCGTTTGTCTGAAGGTCTTTTAGAATGCCGTCATTTTCTGACTAGGAAGCTGTGGCATTCTAAAGCAGGGCCAGATTAATAAAGGGCCTGATGGAGCTGCAGCTCCAGGCCTACACACTGAAATAGGCCCATCAAGATCATATAGTCTCTGCTTAATAGTTTAATGAATGAATCATCCGTGCCGGGACCGGGAGAACCTCTCTTGGTCCTTGTGACTCATAAGGATTGCGTCTGCTGGTGGGCTGGCTTTACTTACAGTAAATAACTGTAGCGGAAGTACCATGCGGCATGCCAATGACAGGACAGCTCCTATCTGCTTGCCATGGTGATGTCACACACATTCTTCTCTCACTCACTGCAGAGACTGTCTCTCTGAAAGCATTCATCCAGGAGAACAACAGGCTCTTAATAGGCCCATGTAGCCCTTAATCCTGCCCTGTTCTAAAGTGATGGTATTCATATTCTAAAACACCTGACTGACGCTGCCTCTAATCTAAAATACAAATGCCGTATATAATAATGATATATAAATATATCTCTATCAGAACCAATTATATTTGATTATGATCATGGAAAAAAGTAAGATAACTTGGCATGTACAGCTGATTTCCTACTAAAGAGCACTGCAGCCAGAACCTTTTAGTTGAAAAATACTCATAACTGGGAACAATAGTTTGCACTTAGCTGGAGAGCAAATCAAAATGTAGTTAAAGTTAAATATTTCAAGTTAAGTCAGTATTTACATATATATTAGTCAACTTTATTAGTAACTTTTTCATTTAGACTAACGTTCATTTTAGTTGTAGTGGTCCTTCAGCAGAAAAGCTTGACCAATACACACCCTATGTTGTATTGCACAGCACTCAGAACGCACTTCACTACAGGAAATATGCATGTCTTTGAATTTTTGCACCTTGTACATCAACACTGTAGTCATGGCAAAAGGTGTATAGGGATTATCATTGGGGGGAAATACAACACACAAGCACATTTTCAGTTACGATAAATTAACAAAGTCCACATTAATTATAGTAGAAATGTGTATTGTACACAATATTGCACACATATAGTCCAGGCCAGGGATATTGTGTAGGATCAATTAAGAGGTAATAGGTGCATAGCACTGGGGCTAATGCGGCTTTACACTCTGCTGGGTAGAGATGCCTGAACTGGCATCTGTGTTTCTCATCAAATCAATACAAACATTTAAGAAAACATTTGAACATGTTTGAACATGTTGAAGCCGTTTGAGCTTTCAGCCTAGTTTGCCTTTCCACAAAGTAGCATAAAAATGTAAGCGTGGCTGACTTCAACATTTTACTTAAAGGCCCAGTAATTACAAGTTATACTCCTTGAACTCCCCATTAAATGATCTAAATCCAAGGAGCTGGCACTACTTACCTTACTGTTGTCAGCAAAGCAGTGGCAGAAATTTTCAAGGTCAATACTAGAACTTTATATTAGCTAATTTTGCTTTGCAAAACTTATTTTCACTGAGTGGGTTATTCACTGCTGGTACTGAGGATGAACTATGCACAAATTTCCACAGCAGGTCATATCTCGGGAACCTAGAAAGGGGCATGCCAACAACAGTGAGGCATAATTGGCATCTTCCAGAGGGTTCAGCCACACTTATAGATGTATTACTTAAACTATAATTTTATTATTTGAGTAAAGGGCAATAGTCTTACTACTAAAACTACATTGCAAAAAAATGCAGACATTACTAATATGTATTAGTTTATTAATAACAATCATTTATAAGGTATAAGGTATAAAATACCATGTTTGTGAATAGAAAGAAATTAATTAACAAGCAATCAGAATTTAGCTTTGATCAGTCTGGTCGAAATCATTCTATTGAAAACTATACGCAGCCTTTGGGATAATCAATAATCAGTGACACGGATTGATGTACAGTATCAGTTCATAGTTAATAACAGACATGGAATGAATGTGTCTGTTGAAGCATAAACTTATGTAGATGAAGCAGCTTTGTCTTGAAACAAAGACTGTTCAAAGTCTGTGCAGCCAGGTAAAAGAATGCAGGCATGAGATGTTAGATATACAGTATATGACAGGAGATAAGCAATTATCTCTGAATAATGATGGGTCAGATACAAAAGAGGTGTAAATTAAAATATGGAGTTGAGAAATAAGTCACATTGTGAAAGTTTAAAACTATATTAGTTCCCAAACTTTTTAGCAGTGACTGTGTAGAAACAGTAATTTCAGCAGCACTCCCACAATAAATGCAACTGATGAGTAAAGAAATGAATGTGACACTAAACACCCATGTGGTTTATTATATAACTTGGGTATTATTAAGGTGAATAACTCCAACAAACAAAGCTGACTCATTGAGAAAGCATGACAAGAGTAGCGAAAAGTTTTGATTGGGGAATGAACATCTGCTTTCTTACCAAAAGGGAGGCAAGTAATTATCTCTGAATAAATGATAGCTATGATAGAGCTTTGATTTTATGTGATACATTGCAAGTCGCTGCACACCTCTGCCTCGTTGCCACCTCCATAAACCTAATTGCTCACTCCTGCTTTTAACCACTTTCACTTATTGAAACAGTTTTTTGGAAAAATTCTGAATTCTCTTTTTCTATCCCAAGAACCACCACAATCTATGTTCAAAACGTATGAATGTAGAATAACTTCATATAACCCTTACCCATACTTGTACATGTCTTATATGCATTTAGAGTGTAAGCTCTACAGAACTAAAGGTTTTTTCCTGAGTGAATCATATGCCTTGAATCCTTTCACTTATCTTTTTAGGAGCTGTATAATGTATAAATATGGTGACTCAGAAAATGTTTACCATGAAAACATACCCTATACACAACATAATTGCATAATGTAAATGTGTTTTCGATCATTCAGACATATATTATTCTGCAGTAAAAAGGTACTACTCTATATAATGTGTAATTACAATATTAATATGAATGGCAGCTGCCACATTCATATACCTACAATTAAAACACATTAATGAAACAGTAGCAAAAGGGTCTTAGACTTTTGTATATGTACATCTCTAGCTTAGCACTATTATGTGATAACTGAACATAAGTGATAGATGAGAACCTTAGGGGGGAATTCAAATAGCTGTGAGGTGTCTCCAGAACGTCCGCGAGGTGCAAGGGAAAAAGAGCTGAGATTTCTTCCGTAATTGGCGTGATGTTCGCACGCCACATCGCCAGCAATTGATTTTCCTTACTGAATGTGCTTAACAAAAAGCCGTATGAATGGGGCAACACATATTGACCCATAGCAAAATTGTGTTGGTGCAACCTATGCAGTGGTGTAGCAAGGTACCTTGGAGCCTGAAAAGAGCACATGCTGAAACTCCCCCTTCCCTGTTGGTACAAAAACAAAAGTGCTGCCAAAGAGTGTCAGTACGATGCCAAAGGGAACGTGGTCAGTGGGCAAAGCTTGTACTAGAGGTTTAGAATAACTAGGCCTTACTCCAGTTACCCTCCCCCACCACCCCTCCAATCACTTGGGTTAAACAGAAGCAATTATTTTATTACATGGTAAAATAATAATAATAATGGCAGGCAAAATGTATTTATTTTTTTCAAGCTGTTTGTGTTATTGTGCTTTCTGGAAGTTGTAGATACATATCAATAAGCTGCCAATTATGTGGTAAAAGCACTTTCAAATATACTGTATAGGGAGCTGTGTTCAAAACAAATACAGGACTGTAAACCACTAGATGATTCCTCATTGTTCATCCCACATTACTTGCCTCATCACTTCATTCATCAAGTGCCACCCATCATACATAATTTCTCATCATGTGCCAGTTATTACTTGTTATACTCATTTCCTACATTACACACTTGTGTGACTCTACATGATGCTGTAAATTTGCCATGACCTTAACGTGTGCTCAGGCTAAAAGCAAGAGATGTGTAATTCAAAATAAATTAGATGCATCCACTAGGGAAAGATATGTCTGCCTTTTCCCTTAGTTCCCCAATTGATTTCCCAAGAATCTGCCTGAAGCAAACAATCGAAAATTCACACAATAATTATACAATACTCAGCTCTGGAAATAGTGGTGTGTGAACACGCTCAGATGTAAAAAAGCGTATTATACCCAGAAACATAATTTGCATTCAACTTAACATAAGCCTTCATATGTTTCCAGGACATGAATCCCTGCCTTGCGTTTAAAGTTCAGCAGTAGTCTGTCTCATTATGTCTGGGGAAAAATAGGCATGCTTACATGATATATGGACAGAAACGATGCAGGCACCTATAATATACACTATATGGGCAAAAATATTTGGGGCGCTTGACCATTACACCAACAGGGACTGTAATGATATTGTATTCAAATACATATACTTTAATAAGGAGCTGTCTCCCCTTTTGCAGCGATAACAGCTTCCACTCTTCTTGGAAGGCTTTCGACAAAATGTTGGAGTTTTTCTGTGGGAATTTGTGCCCACTAATTCTGTAGAACATTTATGAGGTCAGGCACTGATGATGGACGAGAAGTTCTGGCTCGCAATGTCCGTTCCAGTTCATCCCAAAGGTGTTTGATGGGGTTGAGGTCAGGGCTTTGTACGGGCCAGTCAAGTTCTTCCACACCGAACTCATCATACCATGTCTTTGTAGATCTTGCTTTGTGCACTGAGGCACAGTCATGTTGGAAAACAAAAGCGCCTTCCCCATAACTGTTGCCACAAAGTTGGAAGCATAGCATTGTCCAAAACTACTTGGTATGCTGAAGCATTAAGATTGCCCTTCACTGGACATAAGGGTCCAAGCCCAAACCCTGAAAAACAACCCCATAGCATTATCCCTTCTCCAACAAACTTCACAGTTGGCATAATGCAGTCAGTCAGGTATCATTCTCCCGGCATCCACCAAACCCATCTGACTGCCAAACAGAGAAGCGTAATTCATCACTCTAAAGAACATGTTTCCACTGCTCCACAGTCCAATGACGGTGTGCTTTACATCACTCCATCAGATGCATGGCATTTGTCTTGGTGATGTGAGTTGCTCTGCCATGGAAACCCATTCCATTAAGCTCCTGTCACATAATTTTTGTGCTTACATTAATGCCAGTGGAAGTTCGGAACTCTTCAGCTATGGAATCAGCAGAGCGCTGGCGACGTTTATGCACCATGTGCCTTAGCAGTCATTGACCCAGCTCTGTGATTTTATGCTGTTGCTGTTGTTTCTAACCACTTCTACTTTCTAATAATATCACTTACAGTTGACTGTGGAATATCCAGCAGGGATAAAATTTCACGAGCTGTTTGATTGCAAAGGTGGCATCATATCACAGTACCATGCTTGAAGTCACTGAGCTCTTCAGAATGACCCATTTTGCAACACAAATGCTTGCAAATGGAGATTGCATGACTAGGTGCTTGATTTTATAAACCTCTGGCCACAGGTCTGATTGAAAACACCTCAATTCAATAATTAACTATAATTGACAGGTGTGACCAAATACTTTTGTCCAGGCTCAGTTCCCCGAGAACCGAACACACCGGAACTTAGCAGATCCGAGTACCAAGCCAAACTGGCTCGGTACTTTCGCTTGCCCTCAGAATTGGAAACGAGGCAAAACGTCATCGTTACGTTGTTGGATCTCGGATCTCGCAAGTTTTTAATTCTGTAAGTACCGCCCTCCCCTGAGATCCAGTGCCATTTCAAAGACGCTCACAGAAGGGGTAGCACAGTTCTTGGCAGTCTCTAGTGCAGTTGGGCAGCATCATAGGTAGAAAAGAACGAGGAGGGGTAGCAGTGTTCTTCAAAGTCTCCAATGTCATTCAGGAGAGTTCCATTGCTCCATTGCTAATTGTCATTGCTGAAAAATAAATAATAGGGCTGGCAGGCTTGGTCTTCTAAATCTGCAGTTACATTATACTGTGTTATATAGGTAACATAAAAAGAGGAGAGCTCCAATGCTCCATTGCTAAATGTCAGTGCTGAAATAGAAGTCACATTGCACTGTGTTATCAAAATGGATTCACAGCAGTACACAGAAGACCAGGAGCACCAAGCAGCTGCTGGTACCAGTCACGATGATAGTAATCCCTCTACGTCGTCTGCTAAAGCCTTTGCAAAAGTGCATAATGTTTTTAAGTCAGGGAAACAAAAATGTAAAAAAACACCTTTTACCTTGGTCTATAAAAAAATAATCCAGGCAAAGTTATCAGAAGAAAAAATAAAATTGCCAACATGCCATTCTACTGACACAGTGGCAAGGAAAGAATGAGGCCTTCGCCTTTCTCTATGAGCACTTGTTCTGCAAATGTCACAGAGGCATTTTCTTGTAAGGTCAGTCATGACCAAGCAATACCTTGTCATTTGGACTCCAAAAGTGGTGTCCAAATACTTTTACGTGTAAAAGTCGAGCTGGAAAAAAACCCAGTAAGGCATTAGAGGAAAATGTATGTTCAGATTCAGAAATGATACAAATCCCTGAGGTGAGTAAATCCACGAGTGCTATGTGTAATCCTGACCTGTCTGATAGTGTACCCATAAAGAAGGCCCCTTTCAGCATTTCTGCAGATGTGTGCATGAACAGCCAAGTGTAGCCCGTGATACACAAATTGAGGATGCCACTTTGGAATTGCAACAGGATGAGGGGAATATTTGTGTAGCTGACGAGGGCGCTAATGAGGATGTTGATGAGGATAATGTTGTTTGTGTAAGTCCTGCCCCAGTGGAAGCAGTTCTTGCACGTGGGCTATATTTGCTGAAATGTATAGCTATTTGAAAATCACATTATGTAGTATAAATCCTGGAGTACTTACTGGTGTTTCTTACTAAGTTTCCAAATGATTTTGACTTAGTGCAAAGTCCTCCCTCTTCACCCCTATATCTCTTGTCAATAATCTAATTTTGCAAAATGAAATCTAGTTTCTGCACTGCACTACTCCACATACGGCTGTGCCTACACTATATTTCACTAAGACACCTTCACTCTGCCCAACACTAGTATTTTAGTTGTGGCAACTGATGGTCCCCCCCTAAATGCCCATCTCTGTAAACCAATGTTCTCACATGGAAATCTATCAACTCCTGTCCAAATCATGGAGCATGGTGGGTCTAAATCTGCTTTTGTACTGAGGAATGACCATTAATAAATGACCTCCACTCTATTTCTATAGTTTGGATTACATGAAGCTTCTAAACGAAAGGGCCCTTTTTTCAGGCACAGTTTCTCACCTGTAAACAAATCAATAAATGTAGTGGGGGAGATAAAGGATTACTACTAACCTTTCTCAAAGGAGCAACACTTAGCAACAATCAGCAATTAGCATTTACTATCTTTCATTGTGTAATTTGCATTAGACCAGTGTTTCCCAACACCATTGGTAGTGAAGGTGCATGCGATTATATGTGGTGAAAGTGATTGCACAGATCAATAGCTTCCCATTGCTCTGTGCGGGCACACCCCACCTAAGCTGTGCATGCATGATGAGCTTCCCCAGAAGCCGTGTGCACAGCAAGGGTGGAACAGATATGCATGATCACTCAACCCTAGACTGCACCCAAGAAGCGGCCGTGCCGGGATCCAGTTGACTTCACTGGTGCCCTTTTGGCAGCTCTATAAAGGGAGAAAAGGAAGCAAAGGATAAATTCTAGCGACTGATGCTATGTAAAACTCATAGACAACTGATGGCTACATTATCTGTTTGACACATGAGGTTACCATTATATGCTGAACAGCTAGGAGCTGTATAATATGCAGCAAACTGATGCTAAGTTCTGGACAACTGGTTGAATGTATAGTAGGCTTTTAATGGTGATATATTATATCATATTCTGGTCATTAATTTAAATGTGACACAAAATCGAGAAGCATATATACATACTGCATACAGAACTAATTGGTCACACACCGGGTCAGCCTAATACCATTTTAATGTTTGAGTCCTCACCACTTCTTTTTACTACTGGTATAGCCACATCCAATAATTGTTTATCCTCATGCAGGTTTAAAAATATTTCCCTACAATGAAGTGTGTTTGTTGGTACTGGTGGTAGTTAAAGGGTAGGAATACTTTCCCTCCACCCACACTACAGAAAGACATCGGCCATGCACTTGCTTGAGGGAAGTACATGGTGATTCACTCATTGTGAGAAGTGCAGTGACAGCGAGAGCAGGAAGTACTGGGAGCTCAATGATGGTTGGAGTGGTGAAGGTGTCGGGTGAATGAGGAAGCTCAGAAGAAAATTGCAAGTATAATAAATATGTTACTCGTGGAAAAATTCCAGGCAGGGGTGAAGCTTATCAAGAATGCTGACAGATGGCAAAGTAACCTGTCCAATTAGCATTTTTATACCTCTGCCAGTATTCTTTCAAGGTCCTTTCTAGGGCTTAACTAGCCAAATTTGGGGTGAGCAATTCAGGAACTGTGGGGGAACCCTGACACATCAACAGGAGGAGTGTTGTTTTAATAGGAAACCCATTTACCTAGACTTTTTTTTACTGCAGGAGATGTTGTTGTTCTCTATAACTGATGCATTTATGTGAGAAATGTAATTTTGCTTTCAACACTGTCATTTTTAGTGCACTGTAAAGTGCTGCTATAGAAGTGGTAACATCACATTATATCTTCAAACAACATAATAATTCTTAGATTTATGACAAATGGCACGGTCACAAATATCCTTACCAAACTCGCCTATTGCATAATTTATCTGTAACTCTTCTACTGCATCTGTGACCTACATATATTTCTTTTTCTCAGACTTAATTCAGTTAAATGAATATTTCATGACCTTACCTGGCTTTGCAGCTAGAGTATTTCTTGCAGATGCATGGTCTCTGTTAATGAATGTAAGTGAATACAAGGTGACCAGTGCTAAATCTTTTGAAAGACCAATGTAAAGGGAAAGTGAGCAGATGTATAGGTGCTTAGTTTTCAGGCAGTACAATGTTTTATGCTTATATTTGCCAGTAAAATGCTCAGATAGGAACAAAACATAAGTGAAAGTAGGGCATGGGCATGTTTTGGCGTAGTCTAGTTAAAAAGGTCTTTACACAAGAGCAAACTACCCAGACATACAAATCAGAAAAACACGATTGGACATATCTAATAATGATTACATCACAGATGTAGTGCATTTGTATGTATATATAAATACTGTATTTTTTTCTAGGCAGCATGTAAAATGTAAAACAGCTCTTCTGTAATGGTACTCATAATTTCCTTGTATGATTGCTTCGTTTCATAGAACCTATATTTATTACTTATAACACAGGTTCAAAACTCATTATCATTCTGTGATTGTACTGTAGTTGCTTTCTTTTTCAAATCATAAGCTTGCTAAGATAGAGGCTGGCACTCACCTAAATTGTACCAGACATCCATTTCTCCACTGAGAGTTCTCACGTCAACAAACGTTTGCCCGAGGAAGTCATCCGACTCTTTTTTGAAGTGTTGTTTCACTCTGGACTTTATATCATCATCTTCATCCCAAACCCTCACTTTTATTCTGTCTGTAGAGTTGTGGCATTCGCTACGGGTGAAAAAGACATCATACATTATATATATATATATATATATATATATATATATATATATATATATATATATATATATATATATATATATAGTCTCCATTGTTAAAACACAAAACGTAAAAATGGCTGCTTGCTGTTTCATCTAGAAACCAAACAGTCATATAAGTTGAAAGAGCACTTTGGGTGTTGGAATCTATATAGACATTTATACATAGCTACATAGTATATATATCCAATAGGTTACAGAACATATTGTACGCTGCTCTATAGATATTATTGCTGATTATAATGAACTGCGTCAAACTGTATTGACATGGAAAACCACTGATACCCTCACTGCTTATTCCATTCCACAGCCTTTGTTGCCACATACAGTATATTGCACTCACCTGCGGAATGGCCTGTACTCTAGAAACCCTAACTAGCTACAGAACTTTACTAGACCATAATCAGCAATGAAGAATAACAAAGCACCACATGTTCTTCACTCACTGGGTCTAGTAACAGCCACTGTTAAACAATGCAAAACTGTCTTTCCTGGCACACAGAAAAAGTGTTAACAAATGGGTGCTATTATTATGATGTAAACAGTACAACAAGGTATCATAGACTTACCATTATTTCAGAAATAACAGATGAGATTAGATATGCGCCAAATTGCACAAATAATAAGACAGTGGATAACAACTTGCATACTGTTATTTATAAACAGGAGCAGTTTACAAGGTGTCCTCAAAACAACCAATTCAATTTTTACATTTTAATTCATACAATGGTTTCTTTATAATAAATATTTTTCTCTTATACTGTGCTCTGCATCTGAGAATAAAGATATTCGCCATGTGGTTTGTTTGTTCTCCCGAGAAGATCCCTACTTATAATCAAAAGCATGTTTTTTTTCATTGGTTCACATTCCCATGAGCCTCGGCTGAGATAATGTTGGCTGTTCCATGAGTGGTTATAGTTACTTACCCTTTAATTATGAACAATTGTAAAAAAAAAAGAATTGTTTCCTATACCCAGAATGAAGATGTTAGAATGATTTTGTGTTTTTTGTTTTCTTTTTATAACTGCACTTAATTACGTTTGTGGCATATCACTTCTGAAGATAGCACATTAAAAAGTAATTATAAATGTTGTGGGGACATAAATCAAACTGTTGCAATGAGTTATGTGTAAATAGCACATTAATTGTTATTATATACTACCGACAACTGTGATCAGAAAAGGGCTTAATTTAAAAGCTTTCTTATCTTGCTACTATCAGTAGTCTCATAATAGATCTTTTTTGAGTGATGATTATTATTTTTAATATACTGTGTATTTAAAGGATACCTTCAACCAAAATTAAAAAAAATATTTTTTAATGGAATTATGTGAGATAAAAAACAGAAAACCTCACAGGTACTACCCAATTCTCCGATGCAGTAGATCACATGACGTCTGTAACAGTCTGAGCAGGAACTTGCTCTTTTTGTAAACTGCTTATGCTGTTGTCAAAGCACTTGTCCTGTAAGCTTTCCACTCATCCAAATAGGAAGAGGGCAGAGGGACCCTTACAGAGATACTAGAAGCTTGAAAAAAAAAATGCAAGCCCCAAGCAAGAGTGATATAGGGGGGATATTACAGACATTGTGGGATCAGCTGTATTTGAGGTTCAAGAAGCGCAGCTAAATAAGATTTTTTTTTCATTTATAACACACAATTCAACAAAAGTGGAGGCCAGATGGGAGTTTGATTTGCTTTCTGAATAACATTACAGGCATTGTCTTTCCATTTTAACTCTAACAGGAACAGGGAAAAAAACTTTTCATAGGTGTTTATTATTTCATTCTAATGGACCTGGTTTCAGAGAAGTCCAGTTGACAGCGTGGAATGAATCAGGAACCAGCCAAGGTCAATGAAGGCAGAAGTGGAATGGAATCTGCAATCAGTAACGTAGACGAGGTCTAGCCAGTTCAGTAAACAGGTAATGTACCGATAGTAAATACAGCAAGGCAAAATGATAGGAGGCTCGGTTTAAGTAGCCCAGTGCTTCCCCTGATTTGTCACTGTTTAGTAATGGGTGAAGCTCAATGAGTGACTAGAATCCCTAAGAATAGTCTCTTAACAACTGCAGTATAAATCTCAGTGACAAACAAGAATGGGAACAAATAAGGCACACAAAAGCCAAGGATCAAGTCCCTGACAGGTTCATGCTATTATTACCCCTTGGCGTGGGATGTCCTTTTTCCAAGTCCTGAAGGAAACCCATAGGAGGAGCATGTACAGTCCTGTTCCACGCAAGTGGAACAAGAATTCAAACAGTCTGATGGAATATAGGCCACCAAAAAGAATGGTACAGTAGTTTCTGAGTTTTATGGGTTCCAGGATGACTTGCAGGCTACAAACCAAGAACTAAGCACAGTACCTCCAACCTCACAGATCAGGTAAAGAAAAGTGGATGTTGATAAGTCCACTAATTGTTATGAAAGGGTAGGTTGATGATTTTATTAGGGTGACATGGTATTGGCTCATTTTCATGGTCTCTCATAATATATGCAATGAGACCGGAAGGGTAAGTCACTCCTCAAAAGTTATCACCTTACTTGCTTAGCTGACATCACTTGATGTACTAAAAGTTATGATGATCTGTAAGAAATCATACTGGGTGAAGCACTCCTTTAAAAAGATACCTTCATTATGAGAAGAGATACTTTATAGTCAATATTCTTTATTTCTCATTTTATAGTTCCTTTCTGCTAATGACATCTGATGGGAATAGTAAGCACTGGGATGTAGCTGTAATGGTCTGGAGACTGAACTGGAGTCCAGTGGCAAGAAGGAAGGCAGGCCACTAACGGCTGGTTATAATAAGAATGGTCAACGACAGCCGGTTTAGCACACAGTGAAGCAAATAAGGCAAAGGGTTCAGGCAGAGGCATAGTTGAGGACAATCCAAGGTTGGTGCACAAATAAAAGATAATTGGAGGCAGGATGCAGAAACAGCAGCAGGAACTAGATTACTGGCTGAAGCACAATAATCTGGCATGGAAGACAGGTACAGGCAAGGCTTATATAGGAAGTAAGAGGGTGAAGCGAGAACATGCTGGAACATCAGGAGATCACTTGGAGTCATATTCATCTGAACATAGGAAGTTGCGCATTTTCTATGGAATATGATACAGCAACATTGCAGATTTCCTTTTGCAACCCTATGGGAGGTGCAGGAAAATCCACAATGTTGCGGTAACGCGGAGTGTCTTCACGCCCATTGCCGAGGCACTCCACGCTTAATTGAATATGCCCCTTAAACTGAGTTAGAATACAGAGTAAAGGCAGGGAGCTGTCCAGCAGCCAGAATAGTTCAGTCAGCAGAGCTGCAGTCTCCACAGCAGAAGCTCTGGGTATGATTCCTGACAGTAGCATCATTTTAGGACCAGCTCCCACAGCAGAATCAGTTGAATCCACAAACGCCAATACTGAATTTTTTTATGTACAACAATAAGAGTTCAGTTAAACAGAGTCTAAAAATTCACAATTACAGCTTACACATTAGGAGTTAAGTGGAAAATTTGTATGAGTAAGTTGGATGATAGGAACAATAATTCTTTTTTTAAAATAAACAACCATGCAAACCCTGCAAACCCTGCAGCATTTTCTCATTGTTGGGGATTGGTCAAATCAGTAATATTTTAGTTTTGCTTGGATCTATGCTTAGTCTTACCAGGAGATGATATATGAAGATATTGGATTTGTGTCTTCTCAAATTCACACTTATCTAGTGTAATACATAACTGCTGTTGACAGAGATGCTCTAAAACAAGTTTTACTTACAATTTTCTTGAAGAATCTCTGAAAACATAATATCAGGATGTCATCAAAATAAATACTACAAACTAATTCAAGGGATCCCATATGACATTGCTAATAAAGTCCTGAAAAGTAACGGATCCTGAAGTGTGTCCCTAAATTTTAATAGTGCTAATAGAGGGTCCAGAAAACATTGTTCATTTTAACCCCTGGTCTGATGTTCACAATCTTTCCAATAACTCTATGATTGTGGATATTGGTTTTCAACAGTTTCTTTATTAAGTTGCTTGTAATCAATAAACAACAAGGCTGATCCAGCTGGAAAAGTTGAATGTTGGATAAACTTCTTAGCTGTATTCGAGCAGTCCTTGAGAACTTTCAAATGCACTAAAGAAAAAATAAGAAAGAAAGGTATTGCAACTCCTGGAAGAAGTTCAACAGGATAATCATAAGGTCAAGTTGCCATCAAGGGGTATCTCAGAAGAAACCTTAATGTGGCAGTATTTAGAACAAAAAGAAAAATCCATTGTCTTCCAATCAATGGAAGTATTGTGAGATATAAGTCTAGGAATGCCAAGGATAACAAGGAACTCTTTTGGGGAAGAGATTAGATGGAAACAGATGGTTTCCCAGTGAAAAGGCGCTATTGAAAGCTCAAGCTTCCCTCTCACAAGAAACAGGTCAACAGATCATAGGTCCACAGTTTCCATTATCATTGGTGGCGATTTGGTCCTGGACATCAGATGCCCATTTTATCTCCATTCTTCCCTTCAGAAAGCCTTTGATCAATATAAATACTTAATATATGCATCCAATTTATTTCCCGTTTTAAGACTTCAAGCAAGTTCATATTTATTTGTTTGCATAAACCTCTATATGGAGGCGTTTCAAGTAGTGTCAGCAGCCAATCTGTTGAATTCAGCAGCATAGTTTATATCATATTTGGCAGAGAGTTGTTAAGATAGCTCCAGCTGGGGCACAGCAATTCGGATCATCAAAAAGTAAATTAAGTTAATCAATTAAATATTCCAGATCCTCAAATTTAGGGCTGCCTTGTTTAAGTAAGGTGGATGTTGAAGCTAATGATTAACAAAATTATCCAACCCACTTTATGTCTTTCATAGTTGAATTGGGGGATTGTGGTTGTAAATGCAAACTACATGTCACGAAGCAGGAAGATTGCTTGCTGATTTTGGCTCAACTCAACTGCGAGGTGCGGAGACTAACGTGCCTCCAGTTTTCCCCAGGGACCCCTGCAAGGGAGTTTGGACTTAGCTGCGAGAGATACGCAGGTTGAGATGCTCAAAGAGAATAAAAAGCAAAGCAACTAGATGGAATAGAATGGTCAAGTGATCCGGGTCAAACCATGTGGGCAGATAAATACACAAGGGAAATCCGAAGAAAGGTCAGGCAAGTCGAGGCAAATCCAAGCAGACAAGAAACGTACAATAGGGTGATCCATAAGAGTAGTCAGGCAGTCGAAGGCAGACACAGGACTCAGTAACCAGAACCAGGAGGGATAATCAGGAGCGAGTCAGGAGATAGCCGAGGTCAAACAGAGAAGACAGTCTGGAAGCTGATAAGCAATACAGGCAGCGCAGGAGCATGGGGACCCAATACTCTGGCACCCTAGTGGTGCCAGAGCGGACTATAAATAGAGGAAGGAGGGAGATGTAATGACCGGAGGCGGTGACATGAACAGCCGCTGCCAGACCCAGGAATAGCGTCCCGTTGCCTTGAACTGTCCCCCAGGCAGCGGAGCTAGTGTGTCTGGTTGCCAGGCAACCAGACGCGACAGCGTCATAGGAGGCAGGCGTCCATCCCAGTGCGGCAGCGAAAGCATAGGGACGGTGTATTACACTATACTAGTTTAGGAATCCCCAGATATGCCTTTGGTCTCTATGGAACATTGCAGAGAGAGATAAATGGGTTTCCTAAGGAGTTAAATAAGAAAGTGGACAGACATGCAATTTTTTTAATCTGCTGTGGTTAATTTGTCATTTGATACATATAAGTTTATGAACCTGATTTTGTGAGGACCTAACTTGGGCCTGAGAGTGCAGGTTTTGCTGTATCAGTCTACTCCAGTGGACTCCATGATTGTGCCTGATTATTTGTAACAGATCTGGGGGCAAATGTATCAAGCTGCAATTTTTTGGCAGTGATTTCAAATCACTGGATATCGCTCAAGATCACTGATGATTTTATGTGCGAAGTCGCCATATGCATTGACATCCGATTTTAAATTCAATCTCTGGCAATGTGTGTCGATTTTAAAACACCTGTTAAGGCGGCGGTTTAGTCAAACTCACCGGATATTTAACAGAAACAGTTTTTCAAGATGAGGACACTATTTAAAGTACATATGTGTGGCACTATAAGTGGCAGTATGCACATGGGCACAAGTGCCATTTATAGTGCCACACGTATGTACTTTAAATGGTGTCCCCCATCTGGAAATATTAAGTGCTGCCACATCAGAAAAAATAATTATTGCCCCACTGGTAATTAAATAGTATACCACTGTAATATAATAAAATAAAATAAAAAATCCTTTACATATAATCATTAATTAAATTTGGCCCATTAATTTATTCATAAATTAATTTGGCCCCCATAAGATAATTAATACTATTTTTTTGCCCCTCTAAACAAGAAATCATGATTACCCTTTTAATTAAAACTTGTATTGCATCTCATGTTATGTTAACATTGGCAAACAGTGGTAACCAGATGTGTTTGCTAATCTCGCCTAACCAAAGCAGCGTGTTGAATCTGGCTATTGTCACAGCAATCTTCGGCGAGTTTGAAAAATCGCAGTTTCATACATATGGCAACTTGTATTATCAAAGTGGCCAAACATCGGGACGGTGATTTGTAGTGATTTATAGCATGCTGATTTTTGCCAATTTACTATCAACTTGCACTTTCATACGTTGGCGAGTTTAAACTTGCCCGAGAAGAAGACAAATCACAGCTTGATACATTTACCCACTGGTACGTGGAAATAATCTGAAACAAACCTAGATTAGTGAAGGCAGAAGTGATATTTGTTAGCAAAACAAGCCAACGTCAGTGCATGGGTAATAAAGCAGAAATTTAGCAGAGGGCTGTCTGATACACAAGTGACAATAGTAGTTATGACAAGCCAAAATCAAAGATACAATACAACAAAAATAATGCAAGAGAAAACAGGAAGCTGCTGTGATTAACAGCTACTTCTTCTGATTGGCCACTGATTAGGAACAGGTAATACTCAATGAGTATTAGGAAATATATAGAATAGTTTCTGAAGCAGAACTATAATTCAAGGAATGACTGTGGGTGACAGTGGATTAAAGGAAAGGCAAGGGCCAGCATTCAGAATCCTGGATTAATTAAAACGTGTTAGGAACCTATCTGCAATGTTAAATGCTTAATCTGCTCTACTAAAGTGAAAAGAGTCCCTAATTATTGAAATGACTTCTAGATGTTCTGATTATTTCAATGTTGAGCTGCTTGCATGTAACTATGATATTTATTGTCCAAAACAGTCAATGATATCATGTATATCAGGGATGGCTGATTCATATCCTCCTCTACACCCATATTATTGAAATGATAATAAAAACCTCATGATTAATGTTAAATCTATATGTAGAACCTAAATGGGTTTTTGTATGTTCCATCATGTAATATTTGTGGCTTATGTGCAGCATGGAAAAAAAACAAACATACAAATTGAAAGCAAGAGGAGACGATTGTCTATGTACACTATTGAGTCCAAAGATATAGGGACATTGCAACATAAATCTAGCTCTATTTGCATTTAATAATAGATATCGTAATACATTGAAATGGTGTATGCAGGGCTGACAACAATACAAGACAGCAGATGGATAGCTTAAACCAAAGCTGATTTATAAGCTTTTGAGATACATTTGAAAGCTCTTTTACCCATTCACTGCTGATATTGCCTGTAAAGTAGAGCACAGTACAATAACCTTTTCTGCAATGAGGAGATTGCAGTGTTGTTTTATTTCTATGTATACACTGCTGAGGGGGAGCATTCATTAGATGTCCTGATGTTGTAGATTGTTTTATATTTTGTAGTGTTTCAATTCATTGTGCAGAGCTGGGTAACCTTTGGCTAACGTCCCATGAGGCTACTGTCGACTCCCACCACCATAGGAATTGAAAACAATGGGGGTAATTTATGATTGTATAGCACATTGCTAATTAGCTCACCTTGTTTAATGTTATTGCACACTGCACACTCTTAGGATGAAGCCCTGACATTGACTCAAACTGTCCATCATCCTAGATGCTTTTGCACACTCTTTATACTTTGTATGATATGATTTCCATATGCATGAGGTGCAAAGGTAAAATGGCAGATCAAAGCACTGCTTGCTTACGTATCTGTTTTAATCTTACTTATCTGTTTTAATAAATGTAACTTTTCTTCAAATTTTCTACTTGTTGATTATCACTTAGTCAGTGTTGGGCTTGAGAAATCAGGCTGCTTTTACTTACTTCTACTAGGTATAATATGTATGAAGATTTTTATATTAATTATATTAGTTGTATGTATGATGGCACAACAAATTTTAAATGACCACACTCAGCTTAAAATATGTCTGTTTACTAAAGTGCAATGCACCACTTTTTACCAGTAAATTGTCACGTGAGAAATATGCAGCAAATTACTGAAGTTCGATAAAGAAATACAGTAAATAGTTTGCATTTTAAATGAATGATTCATAAAAAAAAACAATAATTGATACATGATGAAATAGCCATTGTTGTAATTTTTGGTAGTTATTTATCATATGATTTTAGTTAAGTGTATCAAAGAAAAAAATATCACTGCACTAGGTCATCACGTTCCTGATACATCATTTTATTAATATAATATAAAAAGTAGAGATGAGCGCACTCGGATTTCTGAAATCCGAGCCCACCCGAACGTTGCGGACCCGAGCCGGATCCGAGACAGATCTGGGTATTCCCGCCAATTGCAAAACTGAAAGCGAGGCTCGGAGTCATAATCCCGCTGTCATTTCTCGCGATACTCGGATCCTATAAATTCCATGCTAGTCGCCGCCATCTTCACTCGGGCATTGATCAGGGTAGAGGGAGGTTGTGTTAGGTGGTCCTCTGTCCTGCTATATCTCGTGCTGTGCTGTGCTGTGCTGTTCCGTTCTGTGCTGTGCTGTTCAGTTCTGTGCTGTGTTCTGCTCAGTCCAGTGGTGCTGTGTCCTGTGCTCTGGCCTTCTGAGTTCAGTGGTGCTGCTGGGTCCTGTGCTGTGTCTTGTTCAGTCCAGTGGTGCTGTGTCCTGTGCTCTGTCCTTCTAAGGGCATTGTTATTTCCCCATTATTCCCAAATTATAAAAAATTTCAAAAAAAAATAATTATAAAAAAAATAAAAATATATCCCAAAACAATCCTGCAGTATAAGTCCATTGGTACTGCTATATTACAAAGTTCACTGATTCTGCAGTATAAGTCCAGTGGTACTGCTATATTACAAAGTTCACTGATTCAGCAGTATAAGTCCTTTGGTACTGATATATTACAAAGTTCACTGATTCAGCAGTATAAGTCCAGTGGTACTGATATATTACAAAGTTCACTGATTCAGCAGTATAAGTCCAGTGGTACTGCTATTACAAAGTTCACTGATTCTGCAGTATAAGTCCATTGGTACTGCCATATTACAAAGTTCACTGATTCAGCAGTATAAGTCCAGTGGTACTGCTATATTACAAAGTTCACTGATTCAGCAGTATAAGTCCATTGGTACTGCCATATTACAAAGTTCACTGATTCAGCAGTATAAGTCCAGTGGTACTGCTATGTTACTGGCAGGAAAAAAAGGCAGTTTGGAAGCCCCTGTACAAACTGGCTCTATTTTACCTGAGTTGTGCCCCCTCCAGTGTGTACTCAGAAAGAGTTTTTAGTGCAGCGGGGAACTTGGTCAGTGAGCGGCGAAGGAGGTTGCTTTCTCAGAACGTTGAAAAAATGATGTTCATAAAAATGAATTATCAATTCCTCAATCAAGTACAGCACTGCCCTCCAGATAGTACAGAGGGGCTTTGGTTGTGGAGTCCAGCGGGGACGAATTGATAATGTGTGAGGAGGAGGAAGTACACACTGTAGGGGGAGAGGAATCAGAGGTTGAGGATGAGGACGACATCTTGCCTCAGTAGAGCCTGTTTATTTTGTACAGGGAGAGATGAATAGCTTTTTTGGTGTGGGTGCCCAAACAAACCAATCATTTCAGCCACAGTTGTTTGGTAGGCCCTGTCGCTGAAATGATTGGTTTGTTAAAGTGTGCATGTCCTATTTCAACAACATAAGGGTGGGTGGGAGGGCCCAAGGACAATTCCATCTTGCAACTCTTTTATTGCCATTATGTGACCATTCAACAGTCGTTTGCCATGAGCACAAAGTAAAACAAAATTAAAACAAATTCAACAAATTAAACCAAAAGTAGAATGCCCTGTCATAATCAAAAACAAGAGGTATTGATGTGCTTGAACTACTGTAGTGTTTATAAGTTAGAAACACTACACTTGAAAGCTTGAGCGTTTAATAGAAAAAGTCACTCTTCATTGCACGAATATTTGCAACAGGGACAGTTTTTTGGTTAACAAAGTTAACAAATAACACTTCGACCCTGTCTGTCTTTCACATACTTGATGGGATCTCAATGATGAATGCTCTGTACCATGGTCGTCTAAAACTTGAGTTATTGACGTGCTATAATTACTGTAGTTTTTATAAATTATAAACACTACACTTGAAAGTTGGAGGAGGTATTGTGGCCCTGGTACCAAATTGGGTACCGGGGCCACTCCACTATGCAGTCCAGATAGAGGCGTATCAGATATTAAACAACGTTGACTGTTGCTGCCAAATCATAAATGAAAATGACCTGTCATCGACAAAAACAAGAGGTATTGACACGCTCGAACTACACCCTGTATATGCTGCAGAGGATGTAGGAGCAGGCAGCTGTGCAGTGGAATTCAGACCATTTGAAGGCGGAGGTATTGTGGCCCCGATACCAAATTGTGTACCGGGACCACTGCACTATGCAGTCCAGAAAGCTACCTCGGTGAAACGTTTTGGACTAAAAACAATATTGTGAGGTGTGAGGTGTTCAGAATAGACTGGGAATTAGTGGAAATGATTGTTATTGAATGTTATTGAGGTTAATAATAGCGTAAGAGTGAAAATAAACCAAAAAACTTGTTTTTAACACTTTTTACGTTTTTTTTCAAAATAAATCCGAATCCAAAACCTTAAATCCGAACCAAAACCTTTCGTCAGGTGTTTTGCGAAACAAATCCGAACCCAAAACCTCAAGCAAATCCGAATCCAAAACACAAAACACGAGACACCAAAAGTGGCCAGTGCAAATCCCTAATAAAAAGTAAGCTGATGATCGGGTGTTGCGCCCAGAGCATAAAGGAATACATACACTAGAAACTGAGGAAGAAAGGAATATGCTCTGTATGGGGAACTCTGTTATTTAATTGATAATTGATAATTAATTAGTTATTTGTTAACAGATAATTAATTTAGTTAAGAGTATGCAACAAAAAGCAAATTCTCTGAAATGCATCATTACGCACATTCTAACATTAATTTCTGGCAGTAACATAACTATTAAAGGTACTTGTGACAATAAAAATATAGCTTTTGGCTATGTGTATAGCACTTCTACCTCACAGCACTGGGGTCATGAGTTCGATTCCCGACCATGGTCTTATCTGTGAGGAGTTTATATGTTCTCCTCGTGTTAGCGTGGGTTTTCTCCGGGTGCTCCGGTTTCCTCCCACAATCCAAAAACATACTAGTAAGTTAATTGGCGGTTATCAATTTTTTTATTTTTTTTTACATACCATTGTATTACTATGTTTGTTTTTTATGCTGTGGAATAGCATTCTATTATTTTACTACTTTTCTCCTATTATTATTGATCTTCTGTATGTGTATGTTAGGGAGTTTAGACTGTAAGCTCCAATGGGGCAGGGACTGATATGAATGAGTTCTCTGTACAGCGCTGCGGAATCAGTGGCGCTATATAAATAAATGGTGGTGATGATGATAAAGGGACATATTTCAAACATAAGTGTATGTCAAAATATGATGGAAGTTTTGCTTAGCATGCATATAATGCCACTTACTATACTATAATGTATTTGCTCCCAGAAATGCCAGCCACCAATCCCTGTTTTTGTCAGAGGATGATAATGCTGATGGCTAGGAATAGCCACAAACACATTACTCACAGCAGCTTCAATAGTTATTCTGCTACCGTAAGTGCCAAGTATTATCCACACCTCTTTTTTATTGTAAAAATTTGGCCAGGCCCATCTTTATCTTCTGTTCCATTTTATTGCAATTAATTTTTTTGTGTCATGATCCCCTCAATGTACATTAAAATGTAATATGTTGGTGCTTTAAAGCTAAAAGATAATAATAATAATAATAATGTAGAACATACTGTAGACTGATTAAAGAAAACATTACAGAAATTTGCACAACTAATTTATTTGTAAAATAATTTGTCCCCCGTAAGCTAATTTATAAACATTCTAGAACATAAATTACGCTTTACTTAAACTTGCATTGAGCCTCATGTTATATTAACATTTGCCCAGCAGTAACAGTGATGTGTTTGCCAATCTCGCCTATAGGAAGCAGTGTGTTATAAACTCAGGCAAGTTTGCAAAATCGCAGCTTCATACATTTGGTGATTTGTATAGCTAGAGTGGCAAAATGTCAGGAATGCGATTTGTAGTGATTTTGAGAATGGCGATTTTGAAAGAAACACTTTTCGGTGTTAAATATATCGGTGAGTTTCAACTGAAATTGTTAAATTGCAGCTTGATACATTTACCCCCCGGTCTTCTTTTCAGTGCCGACTTGCAGAATATAATTTATATAATTTTGGCTATAAAATTACAGTCATTTATGGATCATACAGAAATATCTAGTGCAGTTTGTATATAACACCTTTGTACATATTTTAAGCATAGTGCATAAAAAGTGTTTATCTTTTTAACTTTTTCAACTTCCCAGCCCATATGTATATGCAGGGAGAGGTGAAGAGACTTAGGGCTAGATTTACTAAGCTGCGGGTTTGAAAAAGTGGGGATGTTGCCTATAGCAATCAATCGGAATCTAACTATCATTTTGTAGAAGGTACTAAATAAATGAAAGCTAGAATCTGATTGGTTGCTATAGGCAACATCCCCACTTTTTCAAACCCGCAGCTTAGTAAATCTAGCCCTTAGAGATGCCTGGAATCAGGGGCGGGCTGGCCCGGGGGGGCAGGGGGACAACCGCCCCCCGGGCCGCTGGGTCAGACGGATATTAGGGCCGGGGAGTAGGCCTGCCGGCCGCCCCCCCAGATGCAAAAGACATAGTTTCCCCCCCGCGGCCGCATCTGATGACATCAGATGCGGCCGTATCACATGACAGGGGATGCGGCCGCGTCATCAATGACGCGGCCGCATCCCCTGTCATATGATGCAGCCGCCTGTGTGCCCCCCGGCCATCCCTCTCCCAGCCCGCGCCTGCCTGGAATCCCCTTCTAAACCTACTATTGACTGAACCATGAAGAGAAACAGTCGCACTAACATTTCTAACTTTACTTAAGAACTTCCATTGGTTCCTATTTGCAGGGCATTGTAACTTCTAGGTTTATTAAATAGCAGGATGCACATAGAAATGATTATTTAGAGTTTGACACATTTTTGCGCATACAAAACGAGTCATATGATGTGTGTAGCAAAAAAAAACACTTTTATGTATTTATTTTCAGTTGCACATATACTATGATATGTGTGTTCACATAAAAATATGTTTAAAAGGCAACAATATCAATAAAGACACCATTCACCATCAACTTGATGATGCTTAGTGGCATTTAATGTTTAAAAAAAATTTAAACAAAAATATAAAAGTAAGTGATTCAAGCACCCCCGAACAAGTCACAAGCTGGCACCAGGCTATGATAGTCTAGTTTATTCATACTATAATAGGGGGATAATGCAGCCTTTCCCCTATGAAACAATCACCCATTACAGAAAGTACTGGAGCTGTCCCAAAACTATGTACGGGTAAATTATATCTATAAGCATTTTTGAATGTGGCACTACTTGTCCCAGCAAGCCTGTAGTGCCGCATAAAAGATACTGTTAAAATACACAGACACTGTGATAAAATACTTAAATAAATAATAATAATAATAATAATAATAATAATAATAAATAATACTTAATAAAAATAAAGACTTGTTTCTTTTACCACTTTGTTAGTCACCTAAATCTATGGGGAGCCTATGCTTTTTTGAGCTTTTAATCCATAATGAATAAAAAAATATTAGTGAACTTTATTGATACAATGATGTTCAATGATAAAATGTAAGTTAATTGCAGTTAGAGCACACGTGGGTTCTACATCTTTCTCACCCTCTGGCCAATGCATTACAGAGATCTATAAAAACTTTTTGGATATGGAGTTTACCAGAATGATTTATAAGAGGCATAAAACATCATTTCATCATGGGCAACTAATAGAACAAAATGGGATCCATGTAACATATAATTCTGAAAAGATTTCTTAGAATATATGCTACTGACTTTACAAATATACATCTTATCTTCTACTGTACCATAGAATCTAGTGTAATCCATTCCTTTACTAAGCTGATGTAATGTGTACCAGTTACTTGACATAACCTTCCTAAATCTGGAAAGATCGATGTATGACCTTTTGTCTACTAAATCACTGTACAAGACAGCATTTCTCTATCTACTATTAACTGCTACAGTTCTACAGTAAAAAAAAATTGATTGGATCAAAGATCCATTCTATGGGTGAATTGCCGTTCTGCATATTTCACAACCCTATGACATTGTAATGGATTACACAGTAATGTATTCTTACATTACTGTAAATAGTCTGAGCATGCATTCTTACTTTACTGTAAATAGTCTGAGCATGTATTCTTACATTACTGTAAATAGTCTGAGCATGCATTCTTACTTTATTGTAAATAGTCTGAGCATGCATTCTTACATTACTTTAAATAGTCTGAGCATGCATTCTTACTTTATTGTAAATAGTCTGAGCATGCATTCTTACTTTATTGTAAATAGTCTGAGCATGCATTCTTACATTACTTTAAATAGTCTGAGCATGCATTCTTACTTTATTGTAAATAGTCTGAGCATGCATTCTTACTTTACTGTAAATAGTCTGAGCTTGTATACTTACAAATGAAACTTTTCATCCCACACTGGGTTTAAGTTTCCAAATATTGTTTTAGTCCTCCTCTTTGTTTTTCCAACTTGGACTGTCACATATGGGTCACTCGAGCCTGTTTTGTCTTTGGCTTGTAAACCCTGAGCGCAAACCACTATAGAATAATAGAAAAATAAATCAGTAGGAAAACATACTATGATTGATAATATCACTTTAGAAGATATCCTATTAAATTTGTAGTAAAATATTCTGCCTTATTAAAAGTTGTCTGAGAGGTCTTGGATTGATTGAAATAGTAGCAATATATTTAATTAAACAAAAATGGAGAATACTGAATAATTTCAACGCAGGACATTGATATGCGTCAGCAACACAGAGGAGGTAACCTAGAAGCAGAAGTGCCCAGCAGCCAATAGGAAGAGTTAGGAGGCATAAGAGCATGAACCTCATTTAATATAATTGAGTTGAGGTGGAAAGGGTGTATTTCTAGCATCTTTCTTTGTTTTGCAGAAGAGCGCACAGACATTTTCACTCCACGGAAACAGTTTAAATTTGTGTTAAACATGGGGTCTTGCATTTTGTACCTTCTTGTTGCACTTCAGCAGAAAAGTGAATTTCTAGGTGAGGTTCAAGCAACTTCACACCACATAAATAACAGGGAGAAGTAGCTTTAGTAGAAAGATTTATACCCATATGTCCTACCTTTTACTTCTTTGATTGCAGTATAAAGTGCAGGGATTTATGTAGGTATTACATGATAAAAGCTGACAGTGCTCATGTTCATTCATTGCTAACACAAATCACGAATATGGTCTTTGTGACAATAAGAATGTATTCAAGTGTTATAATATAGATAGATAGATAGATAGATAGATATATCTATATAGAAATACATAAATACATATATACATATATCTATTAATCTATCTATCTATCTATCTATCTATCTATCTATCTATCTATAGTCTTGGCCAAGAGTTTTGAGGATGACGCAATTATTGGTTTTCACGAAGTTTGCTACTTCAGTGTTTTTAGACCTTTTTGGCAGATGTTGCTATGGTATACTGAAGTAAAAGTAAAAGCATTTCATAAGTGTCAAAGGCTTTTATATGACAATTACATTAAGTTTATGCAAAGAGTCAATATTTGCAGTGTTGACCCTTCTTTTTGAAGACTTCTGCAATTCGCCCTGGCATGCTGTCAATCAACTTCTGGGCCACATACTGACCGATGGCAGTCCATTCTTGCCTAATCAATGCTTGGAGTTTGTCAAAATTTGTGGGGCTTGACGACAAGTTCTCAATGGGATTATAGTCTGGGGAGTTTCCTGGCCATGGACCCAAAATCCCCAAGTCACTTAGTTTATCACTTTTGCCTTATGGCAAGGTGCTCCATTATGCTGGAAATGGCATTGTTTGTTACCAAACTGTTCTTGGATGGTTGGGAGAAGTTGTTCTTGGAGGATGTTTTAGGTACCATACTTTATACATGGATGTGTTCTTAGGCAAAATTGTGAGTGAGCCCACTCCCTTGGATGAGAAGCAACCCTACTCATGAATGGTTTCAGGATGTTTTACTGTTGGCATGACACAGGACTGATGGTAGCGCTCACCATTCCTTCTTCAGACAAGCGTTTTTCCAGATGCCCCAAACAATCTGAAAGGGGATTCTTCAGAGAAAATTACTTTACCCCAGTCCTCAGCAGTCCAATCCCTGTACCTGTTGCAGAATATCAGTCTGTCCCTGATGTTTCTCCTGGAAGTGGCTTCTTTGATGGCCTTCGTGACACGAGGCCATCCTTCAAAAGTCTTCGTCTCACTGTGTGTGTGTCATGAGGAAGATTGCGGCACCTGCGGGTTTCGGCACTGCTACACTAGGAGGTGCGGAGTCTAACACGCCGCCGGTCTTCACCAGGGACCCCCGCAAGGAAGATTGGATTTTGCGGCGAACGACGTGCAGGTCGCGGCCCTCCCAGGGAGCTACCTGAGAGATGGCGGAGGTAATCGTGGTCATACCAGTAGAAGTCTGGAACCGTGCGGGCAGATAAGGTACAAATTCAGGAAGCAGAGAATAGTCAACTAGCCAAAGGTCAATCCGGAGAGTATAATGCAGGACCAAGGGAGAATCCAAAACAGAGTCAGGGAGAGCCGGGTCGGTACACAGGAAGCAATCAGGATGTATATAATATATATATATATATGTAAACGCTGGAGGCTAGGATCCTAGGAAACTAGTTGCTCTGGCACCCTAGTGGTGTTAGAGAAGGATATTTATACATGGTGGTCAGTTCTCATTGGTGGGCAGTGGGTCAGCGGTCAGATGCTCCGACTGCTGACAGGAAGCGGAGAAGCGCGTCCCGTTGCTAGGCAACGGGCGCACATGCGCAGTGGCCAGCCGGAAGGAGCATCCCAGTTGCCTGGCAACGGGGCGCTCCGAGAGGAGAAGACGACCGTCCCCGGCAAGCGAGTAGGCGCGGGGACGGCGTCTGATTGTGTGCAGATGCACTCACAACTGCCTGCTGCCATTCCTGAGCAAGCTCTGCACTGGAGGTAACCCGATCCCGCAGCTGAATCAACTTAAGGAGACGGTCCTGGCGCTTGCTGGACGTCTTGGGCGCCCTGACTTCATCTTCACAACTAGTTAACCTCTCTCCCTGAATTTCTTGATGATCCGATAAATTGTTGATTTAGGTGCAATCTTAATAGCAGCAATATAATTGCCTGTGAAGCCCTTTTTGTGCAAAGCAATGATGACTGCACGTGTTTCCTTGCAGATAACCGTGGTTAACAGAGGAAGAACAATGATTTCGAGCACCACCCTCCTTTTAAAGCTTCCAGTCTGTTAATCTAACTCAATCAGCATGACAGAGTGATATCCAGCCTTGTCCTCGTCAACACTCTCACCCGTGTTAACAAGTGAATCACTGACCTAATGTCAGCTGGGCCTTTTGTGGCAGGGCTAAAATGCAGTGGAAATGCTGTTATTGGGATAAAGTTCATTGTCATGGCAAAGTCGGACTTTGAAATTAATTGCAATTCATCTGATCCCTCTTCATGACATTCTGGAGTATATGCAAAGTGCCATCATAAAAACTGAGACAGCAGACTTTGTGAAACATAATATTTGTGTCATTCTCAAAACTTTTGGCCATGACTGTATATATTTATGGGCTCTGGATCCATCACTTAGATTCATAAGGGATGGAGTTGGAGCCCATGTATTTTTCTCTATCAGCTAGACCAGTTCAGATCTCAATGAATCCAGCATTATCATTCTTTATGGTTGGTCTTTCATGGTCAGATAATTCACATTGTCAAAGACAAGGGACAAACCTAGTGACAATTTAATATAGATTCGTGTTATCATCAATACATCCATAGAGGACCATACCCCTAATTTGTATATTTATTTATTTATTGTCTAGGATAAAATAACAGAACAACAGATTTCTACCTGTGATGTTGATTTTGGCTGACCACTTGGACGTTCCATCCAGAACACTTTGCTTAGCTGTCTTTGTATGGTGCACAAAATCTTCTTTTGATATTTGAAAAAACTCCTGAATAAGCTGGAAAACCTCAGGTCGGTTTCTTTCTCGGATTTTCATCCTTTCTTTCATTGCCATAATGATATGTTGAGTTTTGTCCTCTGCTCCATGCTTGGAACTTTTCTCTGCCGCTCCTGAAATAAAATGAATAAGCATTTGATATGACGAAACAGAAGTGTGTGGCAATTGGATCATTATAATCAACAAATAATTGCAGCCTCTGTGCCTTTCCAAGCAAATAGAAACGTGCTTTTTATGTAAATATAATAATTGTTAACCATACACATTTGGTATAATCTTACATGATGATAAATGCACACCTTGCCAATCTGGATTTTAAAAATTGAGCATATAGCTTTAAATATGCTCGATAAGCCATTCACATGTTTTTCATAAGTATTTATAACTTACTAATTTAGGTTAAAAACACGTTTTTGATGAAGATGTTAATCCATTACTTTCAGAGCTGCAAAACCAAAAATTCTGTTTCAATGTAATGCTTTAAGAAAAATACATCTAGTTGTTAATGTCGTATGACACTTCTATCTATATGTGTCTCTATACATTTACAAGAGAAGTAATTTAACAGTGTTTTGGGTTTGGGCAAAGACAGATGGATGAGCATAATGGGCCTGAGTCATTAAGGCGAACAAAGCAAAAAAAAAAATGAGTAACTTTGCATCTGGGTAAAACCATGTTACATGGTGGGGGAGGTAAATTTAAAATGTACGGACAGATTTATAGTTGGGATAGGGCATGTCCTAGATCAACTTTAAATTTCAGTGTAAAAATAAAGCTATCAAGTATTTCTGTGCTACATAAATAAAACAGCCAGTTTCTTTATGTGCAAAATAATTATGTGCAAAATAATAAACTAATTTGCACCCCTTGAATTGTAACATGTTTTGTCCAGTAGCAAATTTACTATTTTTTTTTACTTGCTCTCCTTAATATCTCAGGCCCAATATGTGTTTTTTTTTCCTTTTAGAAAAACACCTAATATGTATATCATAAAATATGCATATGCATCAGTGTGCCGGATTGGTATTATAGTGGTGGAATGTAAAAAGGTCATGAAGCTGACCCAAAAATACTGAGTGGTGTAAACATGACTTTGACAAGATTAAGTGAGATTCGGGTGACAGGATTGCTGCATACTACAAAATACCTGGAGCGTGAGACTTATTGTATATATTACAACCTGTGCCCTAAACATTTGATGGCTGTATTTAAAGAAATAGCTATGACACACAGTGAAGAGAGAAAACATTAAGGCTAGATGGAAACTAATCATGTGATTGCTCTCGTTTTATGGCCTGGAACACCCAGATGTTTTGATTCTTTGCATCGAGTCACAGCATCATGTTAAGCACAGTCAACAGTATTTAGATCAGGTGTGGTACAACCATTTTCTCTAATTAAAATTTAAACTTAAAAACATAGGATATAAAACAGTTTTGTTTATTTCAATAGGTGAATAAGCAAGAAAAATATACCTTAAAACACTGTCTTGGCAGAAAATAGTGATTTTATTGTTTTCTTTACTATACATGCATGTGTAAACAAAATGATGTCTCTTTATGCCCACATTTGTTTATAGACAGCCTGTGTGCTTTGGAAGTAGGCTACCCTCCCAGATCTCACTTCTCTTTATTGTAAAGTGGGCAGCAAGCGGGTCTTGATGATGCAATTTGTGTCATTAGGCCATGCCTCCGCTGCACGTGATTCCCATCATTGCACAGTGATGGGCAGGGATCATAATACAAATCACATCATTACGACCCCCCAAATTGCAGCATTGGGCGGCGGGGCCACAATGCCAAAAATCGCATCAGCACTTGCCCCTTGGAGAGGAGGTTCAAAAAGAATGTAAATGTCCATATCCATTCAAGCTGCATTCACCATGTGGTTAACATAACCAGACTTAGGCAGGGGACAAACTCAAGGGAATCACTATTGTGTACAATCAGTCTATTGTTTTGATCAGATAAATTACCGACCTGAACAGGTCAAGCATCAAAATCAATAAAAAAACATTGAAATGTTACACTCTATTCTAGTTTATCACCCTGTGCACCATGCTATATCTTGTAGTCAGTATGTATGGTACACTATAGCTCAGAGCAATAACTAGAAATGTTACACTCTATTCTACATTGTCACCCTGTGCACCATGCTACATCTTGTTCTCAGGGTGTATGGTACACTGTAACTCAGAGCTATAACTAGAAATGTTACACTCTATTCTCCTTTGTCACCCTGTGCACCATGCTACATCTTGTACTCAGGGTGTATGGTACACTATAGCTCAGAGCTGTAACTAGAAATGTTACACTCTATTCTACATTGTCACCCTGTGCACCATGCTACATCTTGTACTCAGGGTGTATGGTACACTATAGCTCAGAGCTGTAACTAGAAATGTTACACTCTATTCCACATTGTCACCCTGTGCACCATGCTACATCTTGTACTCAGGGTGTATGGTACACTATAACTCAGAGCTATAACTAGAAATGTTACACTCTATTCTCCTTTGTCACCCTGTGCACCATGCTACATCTTGTACTTAGGGTGTATGGTACACTATAACTCAGAGCTGTAACTAGAAATGTTACACTCTATTCTACATTGTCACCCTGTGCACCATGCTACATCTTGAAGTCAGGGACAAGGCCACCAAGAGAAATACCAGGCCCCGGTACAGGAACTTTTTGGACCCCCTCTATAGCCACCAAGGGGGCGGGAACACTCCAGGTTAGGTCTATTAGACTCATATTATAGAAAAATGTATAGTAAATGAGGGAACGGCTGTTTTTGGGAGGAAAGATCCTAAGAATCTTGTAATAACATTTTAAAACCTATAATATAAGGGCTTGTGAACACACCTGCATTAATATTAGGCTCTATTTGCATTCTTAAAGCCTGGTAAACACAATAATGCTTAGTACATGTTACACTATGCTGCTAGGAGGCCTGGTAAACACAATTCATCATCATCATTCAATTTAACATCTCTATTGAAAGTAAGGCCAAAATACAAGGTTTTGTCTACACTGTTAACTGACACGGTTTTGCAAGTCTTTTGTGTGCAGGAACTAAAGTCTTACAATCCAGAGTGAGGTCCAACTGATCAATTTACTGAAAGGGAAGAGACTGCCAAAGTGAAGCCCAATTCACAGAGACCCACACCAAGAGTCAGCATGCTAGCAACGCAACATCATCATAGCAGGGGTTTAGGAGCTGTTAATCAAATTGACATCTTTGCAATAAAAGCCAATACATCTTATACCATCAAAAAAGCCAGACACAAAATGTACTACACACAGTTAATGTAGTAAATCATTTTTTCTATATTTCTGTTTTATTTCATATTCTTCTGTATAACATACTTTACAATATTCCAGGATACAAAATCAAGACAAAACTATACCCTGATTAGCCAAGGCCATGCCATGATATATGCAATGGATACACCATTATTTGGCATAAGTCACACCCTTTGCATATTCTCTCTGGTGAAGTGATTTGGAGTAGTATTTAAGGTTTCACTTTCTACTTAAATGCAGACTAAGATGTATTGTTGTCAGTCATTGAACACATTCATAGTTAGTACTACCATACTGAGATATCATTATTCTTAGCTGACCCGCTTCAGTGATTCCCAATTGTAAAATACTGTGGAGCATGCTAGCACTACATAAATAAATGCCAATAATAATACCAATTCACAGTCCGAGACAGTAAAGGTGACGGAGGAGATCACAAAGGTTTCAAACAACAACTAGGAATGTGCCATGTTGAAGTCACTTTTATTATTAGTTTTTTAGCCAGTGAGCTAGCTTGTCAGTTTAAAAAAAAATAATAGTTATCATCATTACCAATATTATATGTTAAAGACTGCATTAATGTATACCATGATGTATTACACCAGTGACTTGAGCTTGGGCAGGTCTGTGAAACCTGAACTCACTACTTCCTATGTTTTCTACCTTTGCAGGAAAATCTTCATTACCTCAAAGAATAACATTGCAAAAGACTTATTACTTGCTACCTGTCAGGACTGTGAGCTGGATGGAACTACTGACTATTATTAGCTCTACTGTAAAGGGAGGAGCGGAGTCTAACGCACCCCCGATTTTCACCAGGGATCCCCGCAAGGAGGTTTGGACTTCGCTGCAAGGGATGCACAGGTCGTGGTTCTCCAAGACAGTTACCAGTGAGTAGCATAGAGGGTAGTCAGGCCAAGCCCTGTCAAACCAAGAGGACTATGCTGTGCCGAGGGAGATACACGAGAATAGTCAGGAAAAGTCAAACCAGGAGAGCGTCAACCAAAAAACAGAAAACCGGGATAATAGTCAAACAGGCCGGGTCAAATACTGAAGAGTAGAATCAGAAATACTAGGAATGCGGAAGGCAGGAAGTAGACCTGATACTCTGGCACCCTAATGGTGCCAGAGTCAGGTTTACATAGAGGGACCCAGGACATAATTGGTCGGTGGTCAGGGCGTCATAGACTTCCGACCAGAGCTCTGAAAATAGTGTCCCGCAACGGGACGTGCTACTGCGCCTGCTCGAGCAGTGCTTCAGACGGCCGGGGGAGACTGCTTCTCTGTTGCCTAGCAACAGAGCTCTCTCGCTTGGAAATGACAGGTGGCCGTCCACGCTTCCTGATCGCGATGCGGGGATGGCGCTTGACACTACCCTTCTATCTATGTACAATAGCTTTTCTTGCACCTATCGGATTCCTTTTTATGCAAGTTATTATAGGATGGAACTATTTTGTCAAATTTGAGTTTTTAGATGTACTTTGTAAGTAGTGAGTGGACATATTTGTAATAAGCCTGCAAGTCTGTATTTTAATTCTGAAAATTACCCTGGAAGGAAGATTGTAAATTACAATGGATCCAATGGACGTGAGTGAAGATTAATTAATGGATAGGAAAGAAAGTGTGGTGAGTGATACGTGCAAAGGTCTAGTAATACATGAGAAGGAAGTCAGCTGAGCAGAGAATGACAAGTAATAGTCTTAATAGTTAAGTCATTCATACATAATAGGTAAGCATTTTATATGATCATACCTGGAAAATGACCATCCTGCATAAGAGGACATGGTTAATCAGTCAGTAAGACATTTCACAGAATTTTACCTGACAGGAAAATCATAGAGGATATTACGGGCCTGATTTACAGTTGGAAATGAGTCCATTTGCATCATGTAAAGATGTGGCTTGCCAGAAATGTGTTGCTCATACACACATCCTGCACCCGTATTTTGAGTGGTGAGCATCTTACACCCGGTTGCACTTAGAGAGGTGGGTCATTGGCATTCAGGACGTTCATAATAGTAAAGGCATGGAAATGCAAGATCACCACGCGTCTTAGAAATGCATTTGATTTCGACTTTTAGGCATTATATCTTTGCTCAGCCCATAGGCCTGGAGCCAGTCTTTGAGTTGATGATGATGACAGCCATATTTCTATATGGTAGAGCTGAAGTTGAGTGTATTTTACGATACGGAAATGTATGGATGCATTTTTGCATGTACACAAGTCACAATTTTACTTTTAACTTTTAGAAGCCGATTCATTAGCCACCTCATAGAGCATAAATGAGAGATGTTTTAATTACTGTAATTGCCTGCAGAAACATAACCGCAAGGTTACTACGTAGCCACACGGCTAAGTGACTCTGCCCCTTAATATGGATTTACACGTAAAGCAGGCCCTTTGGACAAGGATTTGTCCCAGATGCCAGTGTAAATGCCAGATTTTAACTACTTATTGACAATAATTGAATGCAAAGGTAACAGTACTACTAATATGTCCAGTAAGTTTTCACATCGGTTTTTCAAACTGTGAACTAATTCAAGAAATAGAAAAAATATTTTTTTTTTACTTCATGCTATTGCCAATATTTTCCCTTATGGTATTTCATCCATAAAACTGAGATAAGAGCGATTCATCCATATTAATTTGGAAATATTCACAGCTGAAAACTCACATCTTCACATGCTTGGCCAGTTCCCTAATACTTCACATGAAGCTGTGCTAGTACAATCTAGAATATGACACTAAACATTCAGGGTGAGAACCATTAAACACTCACGCTTGTTAAACAGCCGTCCTTCAGAGTTAATCCAATATCTACAACTATCAATATCACAGTTTGTCAGCTCTTCAGGGACAGACCCAGGTCTTAATAATTTGTCCCTGGAAATTTATGCCTATTTTTTTATACCTTCCACTAGAATTAATCTTTTTCTGTATGTTAGCTGGAATTATTAATATCTATTTCTTTTATCTGGGCTTTAAAAAATATTCATATTTATTGGAGAGGATAAAGTAATAATAAGTACACTATTACATTACTATTTAGTAAAAATAACAGGATATGTGTTTTAGTTCTCCAAGGTCTGATGTGGACATCAAAATTTGCCATGGAAAATTTTTTATAATGTTGCCAAGTATTCAATTTGTGCTCTTAGGGGCATATTCAATTGACGGCGGGATCGCCGAAAATCCCGCGCTCGAAAAATATTACCGTTAACACGGTAATCCTGCGCGTAAAAAACGTTAATACGGTGATTTACTCGCTGGATTTCAGCTCGCAGCTCAGGGAGCTGCGAGCTGAAATTCAGCGAGATATTACCGTATTAACGGTAATATTTTTCGAGCGCGGGATTTTCGGAGATCCCGCCGTCAATTGAATATGCCCTTTAGTGGGGTTTGTTTATATTTTCTCAGTTTCAAAATACAGTATCAGCTAATACCTGTGTACAACAGTAGCGCAAGATAAACTCCAATATTATGTAATATAATATAAATATATTTTAGCATAATTGATTTGCTTTTGTTACTGCAGTTACCACAGCCAAAGGCTTAATGTGTTATTATTAGTATTATTATTATTGTTTATTTGTTAGGCGCCACAAGATTTCCAGAGCGCCGTACACGATACAAAACAATAGACTATACAGGGTGAAACAGTACAGAACAACACAAAGTTACCAACGCTTCAGAAACTCCGGGCAGGTAAATGCAGTAAAGACGGAGCGGAAAAACAGGTATGGCGACAGGAGGGAAGAGGGCCCTACTCATGTGAGCTTACATCCTAAGGGAGGGTGAACAAAATCAGGCACAAAAGGGAGCCAGTGAAGCAAGTGGGAGAGAAAAGAGGGGCCAGGGGAGAGAGGAGAGAGGTGAGAACGATCGGAGGAGATGAGGGGTTAAGTGGATGGTTTGTAGGCTTTGAGGAACAGGTGAGTTTTAAGTGCCCGTTTGAAGGAGCACAGATTGGGTGAGAAACGGATGGAGCGAGGGAGGTCATTCCAGTAAAGGGGGCAGCACGGGAGAAGTCTTGGATTCTGGAGTGGGTAGAGGTGGTCAGAGTGGAAGAGAGGCGACGGTCATTGGACGAGCGCAGTTAGCGGGCAGGAGTGTGAATGGTGAGGAGGTTAGAGATATAGGGGGCAGTAGACTGGGAGAGAGATTTGTAAGTGGTGGCAAGGAGTTTGAAAAGGATTTTGTAGGGGAAGGGGAGCCAGTGTAAGGCAAGGCAGAGAGGGGAGGCAGAGGAGGAGCAGCGTGAGTACAGAGCGGAGGGGGGCGAGATGGGAGAGGGGGAGGCCAGTGAGGAGGAGTTTGCAGTAGTCAAGGCGGAAAATGATGAGTGCGTGGATGATTGTTTTGGTGGCATCCTGAGAGAGGAAGGGCTGGCTGTGGGCATTGTTGCGCAGTTGGAAGCGACAGGCTTCGGCAAGGGATTGAACATGGGGGGCAAAAGAGAGAGAGGAGTCGAGGGTGACACCAAGGCAGTGGAGTTGGTGAAAGAGGAGATGGTAGTATTATTAACAACGATAGAGAGGTTGTGTTGGGAGGGGAGTCTGGAGATGTTAATTTTGAGAAAGCGCAAGGACATCCAGGAGGAGATGGCTGAGAGGCAGTCAGATACACGAGAGAGGAGGGTGGAAAAGAGATCAGGAGAAGAGATGTAGAGTTAAATGTCGTCAGCATAAAGGTGATACTGAAGACCGAAGGAGGAGATGAGAGCTCTTATTAGTTAAGTCATTCATACATAATAGGTAAGCATTTTATATGATCATACCTGGAAAATGACCATCCTGCATAAGAGAACATGGTTAATCAGTCAGTAAGACATTTCACAGAATTTTACCTGATAGGAAAATCATAGAGGATATTAAGGGCCTGATTTACAGTTGGAAATGAGTCCATTTGCATCATATAAAGATGTGGCTTGCCAGAAATGTGTTGCTCATACACACATCCTGCACCCATATTTTGAGTGGTGAGCATCTTACACCCGGTTGCGCTTGGAAAGGTGGGTCATTTGCATTCGGGACGTTCTGAGTAGGGATGTGCACCGGCTACTTTTGGTGTCTCGTGTTTTGTGTTTTGGATTCGGATTTGCTTGAGGTTTTGGGTTCGGATTTGTTTCGCAAAACACCTGACGAAAGGTTTTGGTTCGGATTTAAGGTTTTGGATTCGGATTTATTTTGAAAAAAACATAAAAAGTGTTAAAATCAAGTTTTTTGGTTTATTTTCACTCCTACGCTATTATTAACCTCAATAACATTCAATAACAATCATTTCCAGTAATTCCCAGTCTATTCTGAACACCTCACACCTCACAATATTGTTTTTAGTCCAAAACGTTTCACAGAGGTAGCTTTCTGGACTGCATAGTGCAGTGGTCCCGGTACACAATTTGGTACCGGGGCCACAATACCTCCTCCAACTTTCAAGTGTAGTGTTTATAATTTATAAAAACTACAGTAGTTATAGCACGTCAATAACTCTTGTTTTAGACGACCATGGTACAGAGCATTCATCATTGAGATCCCATCAAGTATGTGAAAGACAGACAGCGTCGAAGTGTTATTTGTTGACTTTGTTAACCAAAAAATTGTCCCTGTTGCAAATATTCGTGCAATGAAGAGTGACTTTTTCATTTAAAGGCTCAAGCTTTCAAGTGTAGTGTTTATAAGTTATAAACACTACAGTAGTTCAAGCACGTCAATACCTCTTGTTTTAGACGACCATGGTACAGAGCATTCATCATTGAGATCCCATCAAGTATGTGAAAGACAGACAGGGTCGAAGTGTTATTTGTTGACTTTGTTAACAAAAAAACTGTCCCTGTTGCAAATATTCGTGCAATGAAGAGTGACTTTTTCATTTAAAGGCTCAAGCTTTCAAGTGTAGTGTTTATAAGTTATAAACACTACAGTAGTTCAAGCACGTCAATACCTCTTGTTTTAGACGACCATGGTACAGAGCATTCATCATTGAGATCCCATCAAGTATGTGAAAGACAGACAGGGTCGAAGTGTTATTTATTGACTTTGTTAACAAAAAAACTGTCCCTGTTGCAAATATTCGTGCAATGAAGAGTGACTTTTTCATTTAAAGGCTCAAGCTTTCAAGTGTAGTGTTTATAACTTATAAACACTACAGTAGTTCAAGCACGTCAATACCTCTTGTTTTTGATTATGACAGGGCATTTTACTTTTGGTTTAATTTGTTGAAATTGTTTTAATTTTGTTTTACTTTGTGCTCATGGCAAACGACTGTTGAATGGTCACATAATGGCAAAAAAAGAGTTGCAAGATGGAATTGTCCTTGGGCCCTCCCACCCACCCTTATGTTGTTGAAATAGGACATGCACACTTTAACAAACCAATCATTTCAGCGACAGGGCTACCAAACAACTGTGGCTGAAATGATTGGTTTGTTTGGGCCCCCACACCAAAAAAGCTATTCATCTCTCCCTGTACAAACTAAACAGGCTCTACTGAGGCAAGATGTCGTCCTCATCCTCAACCTCTGATTCCTCTCCCCCTACAGTGTGTACTTCCTTCTCCTCACACATTATCAATTCGTCCCCGCTGGACTCCACAACCACAGGTCCCTCTGTACTATCTGGAGGGCAGTGCTGTACTTGATTGAGGAATTGATAATTCATTTTTATGAACATCATTTTTTCAATGTTCTGAGGAAGCAACCTCCTTCGCCGCTCACTGACCAGGTTCCCCGCTGCACTAAAAACTCTTTCCGAGTACACACTGGAGGGGGGACAACTCAGGTAAAATAGAGCCAGTTTGTACAAGGGCATCCAAACTGCCTTTTTTTTCTGCCAGTAACATAGCAGTACCACTGGACTTATACTGCTGAATCAGTGAACTTTGTAATATAGCAGTACCAATGGACTTATACTGCAGAATCAGTGAACTTTGTAATATTGCAGTACCACTGGACTTATACTGCTGAATCAGTGAACTTTGTAATATAGCAGTACCACTGGACTTATACTGCTGAATCAGTGAACTTTGTAATATAACAGTACCAATGGACTTACACTGCAGAATCAGTGAACTTTGTAATATAGCAGTACCAATGGACTTATACTGCAGAATTAGTGAACTTTGTAATATAGCAGTACCAATGGACTTATACTGCAGAATCAGTGAACTTTGTAATATAGCAGTACCAATGGACTTATACTGCAGAATTAGTGAACTTTGTAATATTGCAGTACTAATGGACTTATACTGCAGAATGAGTGAACTTTGTAATATTGCAGTACCACTGGACTTATACTGCAGAATCAGTGAACTTTGTAATATAGCAGTACCAATGGACTTATACTGCAGAATCAGTGAACTTTGTAATATAGCAGTACCAATGGACTTATACTGCAAAATCAGTGAACTTTGTAATATAGCAGTACCACTAGACTTATACTGCTGAATCAGTGAACTTTGTAATATAGCAGTACCAATGGACTTATACTGCAGGATTGTTTTGGGATATTTTTTTTTTTTTATAATTACTTTTTTTGTAATTTTTTTTATAACTTTTTTTGAAAATTTTTATAATTTGGGAATAATGGGGAAATAACAATGCCCTTAGAAGGACAGAGCACAGGACACAGCACCACTGGACTGAACAGGACACAGCACAGGACCCAGCAGCACCACTGAACTCA
This sequence comes from Mixophyes fleayi, assembly GCF_038048845.1. NCBI lineage: Eukaryota > Metazoa > Chordata > Amphibia > Anura > Limnodynastidae > Mixophyes > Mixophyes fleayi. Next base: position 112,948,543 of record NC_134405.1, on the reverse strand, counting down.
GAAGGACAGAGCACAGGACACAGCACCACTGGACTGAACAGGACACAGCACAGGACCCAGCAGCACCACTGAACTCAGGACAGAGCACAGGACACAGCACCACTGGACTGAGCAGAACACAGAGCACAGCACAGCACAGCACAGAACTGAACAGCACGAGATATAGTAGGTACAGAGGACCACCTAACACATCCTCCCTCTACCCTGATCAATGCCCGAGTGAAGATGGCGGCGACTAGCGGGGAATTTATAGGATCCGAGTATAGCGAGATCCGACAGCGGGATTATGACGAGAGCCTCGGTTTCAGTTTTGCAATTGGCGGGAATACCCGGATCTGTCTCGGATCCGGCTCGGATCGGCAACGTTCGGGTTGGCTCGGATTTCAGAAATCCGAGTGTGCTCATCTCTAGTTCTGAGGGACTCCTACAGTCCCTCAGGGTTCTGTTCTCGGTGTTAACATACTCTTATGTGTTAACATACTCTTATGTTCTTTCATGGATGACACCAATATTACTTGTTAAGATGTTTTTGTCCTATGTAAATGGAATTTTTGCTGTGCTGAACATTAATTAGTTTAATTTAGAACCATTACTTTTACGTCTTAGTGTCCATTTAGGTACTCCAATGTGCACAAAATGGCTTAGGTGAGTTTTTACCTGTATGGGACAATGAGGGGAATGGGGGGAGGGTTATAAAATCTAGTGTGCTGTGTATGCAAGTTTTATTATTTAATAAATGTGTGTGTTTGGTGTTGGCTTGTTGGCACTGCAGCATTAGGATTCAGCAACCACGAGGATGCGTTCAACTTCTGCATAAGTCTTCAATGTCATGTGAGCTGAAAGGGACACGGTCACCTGTGGGCTCAAGTGGAGGAAGAGGGGGTGATAACTGGAGTGTGAGGAGAAAAAGTGGAATGGGAGCAGAGAAGTTAAAAAAAAAAAGACAGCTAGATAGAAGGGAAAATTAAAGGCAGAATTAGTGATTGTAAAGCACCTGTGAAGCATTCAGAAAAACACAATACTGTGCATGCTGTATGCAGCATAATACAGCGCCTGGCAGCTCCCAGCTACTGGTAGTAGGGGTTGGGAGTGACTACTACATTGGTTGGAGCAGGTAGAAATGATGTACTAGACAACTCTTTTAAATTGAGTTTTTACTTACTCTTCTGCTCATGTGACCATCCTTAAATTATTATTCAACTAGGGAAAAATAAAGAGAAAGAGGGCTTTTTATTTTTTTAAACAGAGCTGGAGGGGAGAGAGATGGAGCAGCAGGACCATACACAAGCTACAATCGGCATGCATTGATTTATTGCATGTTATTAATCTTTTTTGTTCTATATGTATAGACAACAGCATAGTATCACTTCAGTTCTATTAGTTGTATAATTCACACTATCAGGCTGATGTAACAGAAAAGTTAGGTGCAAACATGTTCAGCTTTGCTTAGTAGTCAACATAATGCAACAAAAACTTCTGAAGCTTCATAAGTCATTAAGTCATTAAGGAGAGCAAAGTACAATAAAGCAAACTTTGTAACTGGGCAAAACCATGTTGCATTGGAGGGGAAGGTAAATTTAAAATGTGGGGACATATTTATTGTTGGGGTAGGGCATGTTCTAGATCAACTTTAAATTTCAGTGTAAAAATAAAGCCACCAAGTATTTTTGTGCTACATAAAAAAACAGCCAGTATTTTCTTTATGTGCAAAATAATAAACTAATTTGCACTCTTTGCATTGTAACATGGTTTGTCTCGGAGAACATTTACTCCTATTTTTGCCTTACTTTCCTTTATGACCCAGGCCCGAAGTATTTTCACTCTGGTGTTTTAGTGCTTATTTTCTTTAGTACCCACATTGCTAATTACAAGTTATTTTTTTATTTTTTTTATAAAATGCTAATCTCTAAATATTTATAAAGTCTATTTTAGCACCACCCTCAGACATTTTAGCACAATTTGCAATTCACCAACACATGGCTTGCTCTTTATACAGCTTTAGAAAATGTCGATGCTGTATATGTGGCCTTATTTTTATTAGCTACAATTCATAGTGCGCAACATTTATGAGATCTTGTGCACAGATAACTATGCAAAAAAGGTGCTGCAGCCAATAGCAACATAGCAATAGCAATAGTTTATTTAATGAAAGCAAACCTCCCCCTGGTTACTATGGGTCATAGTGTTGTTTTTTGCACAATTATACCTGCACCAATTTTCATAAATGAATTGTGTGTGTATGGACAAAAGCACAGTATCACCACCAAGTACATCTGTGCTGGATGTAATTATTCAGTAATCATATTTTATGAAATACAGCAGCAGGGTGTGGCCAGTTTACAAGGCGGGGCTTAAATAGACGTTAACTCTATGCCACTCATTAGTTGTTATTCCGCCCTGACCACCTTATTTTTTTAAAGGATATGTTCGAAACTAGAGCTTTAAAACTAAGCTATAATTTTTAGCAAATTTACATTTATAATGATTTATAAAACCTGTGTTTTATAAATAGATAAAATGATTAGAATGTTTATGTGTGATACACAGTGAATGCAACTGGCATTGGAACTTTTTTATTTTATTGTAAAATCCTTCAAAGTCTCAATTAGCTCAAGTTTTTCAGGGCATTCGAAAAGTGTCGATAGCTATCATTTACAATTCCCATGCATATGCTTCTGCTCACTACATAAATAAAAATATTATGCCTATACCATTTACTTACACTGTTTATGTATTATTTGCTTTTATTATACAGCTTACTTACATATGAAGACACTGTAATACGAAACAATGCCTGCTTTTTGCAGAGACCATCAACTGAAGTTTGCTGTGTGGGGGCACTTTAATCGAGCAGCTAACAACGACAATTTATTTCACATTTTCATTTAATGAAATATAAGTCATCAAGCATATAGGGAAGTGTTTATTACTTTGAAAGTAGTCATTGATCATGGTGACTTTATTAATTAAAAAGTTATGTATTAAAATGCCTGATATTCTGTCAGTAGAATGAGTGGTTAATAATCCCAGCAGTTTAATCAGTTGTACACTCTTTTAACCATAGTTTAGGCCTGCTTAGCTTAGATTTTTTCATGCATTTTAATTTAATCTTTTTATTTAATGTCTGTGACTATGATCAAAAAATAATTTCAGCTCTATTGGAAAGTAAAAGGTGTCATTAAGCCCTGCACGGATAATGTAATTTCACTTGATTAGATACTATTATTTACAACTGTTTGCTTCTAGAATTGCACAGAAGCGACTTGTGAGTTTCTCCATGTTGGGTGTACAGATTGCCCTCCTCCCACACACACTTCTCTTGTCTTACGGCACGCTGTGCTCATAGCTGCCTGTGCAGTGTATTAGCCAAGAGCTGAAAGCCAAGTTTCTTTTTACGAGATGTAACAGCATTATGGCCAACAATAACCTCTCTGGAGCTCATTACTTTAATATTACTGTCAGCCTTTGCCAATGCACAATATAAATCCTACAGTCTACCCCTTTCCAAGATTTTTCCAATAATTTTAGATCCTCTTAACATGTGAGTTATTGGAAATGAGACAAGGCTTATTCCAATACTCATTTCATTATGTGGGTTTCCTTGGATAGCAGATACGGCACGGAATGTAGGTAAATCATTTTGTAGACACAGCATTGCAATCATTCTGAGAGGGATAATGTGACTTAAAGGGAAACTACATTGTGAAAATTTGCCTATGTTCTCATTAAAAATGTCAAGCTTTCAAACAATCTAGTTTGTTTCCTAAACTTCCTGTCCTATACTCTACGTTTCTCATGTTTCATGTTGCAGTGTCTGGACTTTTATTGTAGCTTTTACCTTACTTCTAGTTTAGATGTGTACCAATTAGAAAAGAATCATTTAGATTTATTTCTTTTAAAATTGTAAGTTTTTCTAGTGAAGCCAATGTTGTGTGGGGTAGTGACATCTGTATTAAGTTGGAAAAAAACTGGGTATTTGTGTGTTCAAGTCAGCAGCAAAGCCCCTCCAATAACTACTATATTCTAATCTATTTTGTATTTTTTCAATAACTCTGAAGTTGGTAAGGGTCATTCAGTGACCTCTAGTTCATAAGATAGACAGCGGCATCAATAGATATTTAGACAAGTAGATAGATACCCAATTGCAAAGTATTACGTTAATTGCTGGTACTATATAAATAAATGCTGATGATGACAGATGAAGGTGGCCGGCAACCATACTAAAAACTTCAAAGACTACACACACAATAAATTTGGACCATAATAGGGCATCCATCATAGATTCTGATGCTAAAGAAACAGGAAGAGGCTATTGGATGGACAGTGATATGGATGAATAGAATTAAACATTTATAAAAGTAAATAGTTGAAGGTGGCCTGCACCCATAATAAAAAAATTCAAAGACTAGTACTATGCACTTCTCAATGGACAGAGCATTCATCTGAGGTCAAGAGAGGAGCTTTCAAATACCTTGTTTTACTTACAAATGTGGGTTTTTTTTGCTACGAGGATGGTAGATCTGGCTGTGTAGTAATATGTGATGTAATGCTGCCCTTGTGAATGAAACAAGTTACCATGTTACCAGTTACCATGTATAATTATATAAATTCTATATTTTCTACAGAAGAGTTGTTATTTTTTATATGAGATTTTTTAGATAGTTTTGTGAGAATCTTGTTCATGTTTTGTAACTAACTAATGTCCACTGGAAGATTGAAATGTCAGTTTTGATTCTTCAGCTAAGCTCAAGTGTAGTATTTGACCTACTATGGTTGATTTGGGAAGTCCTGAAAGGGGGCGAGTTTCATTGGTCTGATGTTGTAATGCTGGTGGTGTTTGGAGCCGAGGTGCCTGTGCAAAAATTCCAGTTCATTTGATATTTCTTTGCTTCATGGGGTTTGGGTATATTCTCTTTATGGGCTACCCTCTCCCCTTGTTGTCCTTATGGGGAGAGCTGAAGAACCAGTCCCTTAGGAGAGGCTTCGGCCAAACCTGGGGTAAATGGAACTGCCAAAGGTTTGCGGTGGAGATGGTCCCGAAGACCCATGTATATAAATATACATTATGCACCCCCACAATTGTCCCAATCTCCACTCTGAACCACATTTGCTCCTCTTGTTTCAGCTGTACCCTCTTCCACTTAGAATGTAAGCTCTCTAATGAGCAGGGTCCTTCATACCCTTTGTTTTCATGTCTGCCTTTATTTTGTCTACATTGTATGTCTCTGTTTTATGTATGTACTGTTTACCCTACTGTACGGCACTGCCGAGCACTGTGGTGCCTTACAAACTTACGATAATAATAATAATAATAATAATAATAATAATAATAATAAAAAATATGAAATGTACATAAATATGAAAGGTATAAATAATACCTGGGAGGTGGGTTAATTTTAATTGCCTTTTAATGGTGTTTGAAGCATATAGGTCAGTGTAGGGTCTGCATACAATGAGGTACCCTTGATGCTGGGTTGCAGACTTAAATGATTTGATCAAAATATGAACCAATACCTCATGTTTTCACTTTACTAGATACACTCAGATATAGAGTGTTAAGGATAAGCGCTGGCAACAACTAACTTTTTGTTTTGTATACATATAGGGTGTTTATATTGCCATGCAGCTGGCTCCATATATAGTATGGGATTAACGGAGCATGGGCTTATTTCTTCTCTAATATATATATTGTATATTAGTGCAAAATATGCAAAACAGTTCAAATAGTCAATTACTGGGCCTTCCCACACAAGTAAGTATATATAACTGAAATTGAAGCAGGTTGTCAAAAACATCTGTCTTGACAAGACAATGCAATTGAAATTCCACATTCTGAGCATTTAAGAGGACTGAATTTGGCACTGGTAAAGAATACATGTATGATAAAATACATGTATGGGAGATATGACGGCTGACGATTAACACTATATGATGGAGTCAGAAAACTGTATAGACTGGTTAATTATTTTTTTAATTGAATCAGAGAAGGCAAACACAATGATGGTAAAGTTACAAAATCTTTCATTAATATGAGAGTGGACACAAGAACTCAACTACGGACAGTGACATCAGTAGACATTTAAAAAATGATGATAGACCAAGGGCACAATGATAAATGGTGCAAGATGGCACTCAGCTCTACATAAACCCTACATACAACACAACACACTCCAAACAACTTACACTTCATTAATATAACATATATAAAAAATATATATAAAATATATATTACATATTAATACATTAATCGTATGGGAACGCCTCCGCCACAAGTATCGGGCAGGCCCCTTTAACTCAGGGTTGTGCAAGGTGAGGGATCCAGTCCCACCTCCACTGCATTTTCAGGTCACCTACAGATCACCTGTCCCCCGAAGTCACACACACCTCGGGCTCCAAACATCACTGGCCTGCCAGCATCAGACCAAGGAGATCATGTCACTAATTTTAGACAGCCAGGTCACTGCCAGGGCCACCGAGAGGGGGAGGGGAGAGGGTACTAATTACACGGGCCCGGGCATGCCAGGGGGCCCAGCCCGGGCCCTCGCGCAGACGATTTTTGTTTTTAATTCTTTTTTTTTTTCTCAATTTTTTTGTTTTGTTTTGTTTTTGTTTGTTTTTGCGGCGGGGGGGGGCTCGATCCTTGGTGGGGGAAGCAGGTTAGTTAAAAAAATAATACTCACGTGATCGCGGCGCTGGCGTCCCTCCTCTCTGCTCCTCTCTGCTCCATTCAGACTGATTGCCGGGCGTGACGTCATCATGTCACGCCCAGCATTCAGTCTGAATGGAGCAGAGAGGAGCAGAGAGGACCAAAATAGAAGAAAAGGAAAAGGTAAGTAATGGGAGGAAAATGGGGCGGGGCATGGCACGGAGGGGTTAAAAAGTGAGGGGGGGCATGGCACAGAGGGGTTAAAAAATGGGGGGGACATGGCACAAAGGAGTTAAAAAATGAGGGGGGGCATGGCACAGAGGGGTAAAAAAACAGGGGGGCAGCATGGCACAGAGGGGATAAACAACAGGGGGGAGCATGTCACAGTGGTGTTAAAAAACGGGGGCAGCATGGTACAGTGGGGTTAAAAAATGGGGCAGCATGGCACAGTGGGGTTAAAAAACAGGGGGGCAGCATGGCACAGTGGGTTTAAAAAACGGGGGGCAGCATGGCACAGTGGGGTTAAAAAGGGGGGAGGCATGGCACAGTGGGAATGAAAAAGGGGGGGCAGCATAGTATAGTGTGATGAAGGGGAGCCAGGTAAAGGGGGCAAAAGCAGCATGGAGGGCGCAGTGTGATCATAAGGCATGGTGATGATGAAGAGGTACATTATTGTAATGTTGGAGCTGGAGGAAGGCCTAATTATTAATCGTGGGTGGTATTGATTTAACCCCAGGGTTGTTTGGAATTATCTAAATGTAGCCATTTTTTCCAAATAGGGCCCCGAGCACTCCAGGATCCAGACAAGCTGCAACTAAAGAAACGTGCAGCCACAGGTGGTGAAAGTGAGAAGAACAGGTAGGAGAGAACAGGACAGTATGTGAAATGTTGTGATTCTAGTAGGGACAATGCCAATTTTGGTGAGTGTTCTGCCCAATGTAAGGTGCAGGCCAAGACTGAACTCTTTGTGTACACACTGCATTCTTTCTATACTACACTGTGGTGCTAGATGTCCTGAAAGTCAGGAGTGCTTGGACATATGTGACGCTATGGCAAATTCAGAGCCTAGTGATTTTGATGTGTTAGCCATGCCCCAATGGCGCATTTGCCACGCCCCCAAATGCATGACCACTTTTTTTTTAGCATACTCGACTATAAGTGGGGCCCCATGAATTTGTTGTACCGGGGCCCTGAATTCCTCTTGGCAGCCCTGGTCACTGCATACCAAAATTGGTGAAAATTTGGACAGCTGCGAAGGGATCATTAGAAAATAGACTGGGAAATCAATGTTAATGCTATACATATAGGAGTAAAAACAGCTCAAAATCACATAACTTTACCTATTTATCACAATTTATAATTAAATCCATATCCAAAACCTTTCCCAATTTTTGGGCAAAACCATAAACAAAACCAAAACATGGAGGTCCGCACACATCTCCAATATGTAAAAAATCACAGTACATTAGAAGCAGTATTTTGACCAAGAACAATATTTCTCTATAAGAAGCAAGATCATTGCTATAAATGAGTAGAGAGGATACATTTTTAGGAGCATCCTTTGCTGTCCTGAAAGGAGCACAGCTATTTTCCTTATGCAAAAACACTTTTTAATTTTAGCACCAATTTTGTGGTGATCAGGTCTCAGTCTATACTTTATTGGGATGCATGTTGCAGAGCATGCAGGGAGAGGGCATAGACATCCATGTTCAATGGGCAGACCACATAGGAGCAGAGAAGGAAAAACAAAGTAATTCTCACAAGTTTTCTCTTATATGAAGAGAAGCTCACATTTTCAGCAGAGGGTCTTCTGTTATTTTTAGTTTTGAGTCCATGTGGTATATTTACTATGCGGGTGTTCCGTAGAAGCGCCTATTCCCTGAGCTTTGAAGTCATTTTTAAAATAGCACTTTTATTAAAGAGAAGGCCCATTGGGTTTTGTCTTCAATAAAATTACTGTTTGAAGAAAATGATTTCCAAACGCAAGGAATCGGCGGTTCCGTAGTAAATATACCCCCAAGACTGCTCAAATGGATGAAATATAATATTTACTATAGAACACACATTGTACCACAGCCCCAATATTTCTACACTCCAGATGGATTATACTGACACTGGATTATCAGCAGACTCATTTCCTTACTAGCGAAGAGAAGAGGAAAAGCTCTACTCTCTGATTCTCTTCTAACGCCTAACAGATATAAAATTGCACAGATTTCAGGTCAAACACAGATTAAACCCTTTCGCATAACCACTGCTTCTGCAGTAGCGAAAATGATACTTTTCCTGTAACTTAATTTAGCAGCACTTTCATTTATGTTTCTCTGCTGGATAAAACATGAGCCATTTGTTACAATTTGAACTTGTGCTCTGAAACCTATACTGTATTTTACTTTAAATGTCTGCAGTTTTTGCTTTTTTTTTTCTGTAGCTTTTTGCTATGTACCAATTACAATTATGTCTATTGCTAGTAATGGGCTTTGTTTCCAGAGTTGCTCTGACAGTGAAAACAATGATTTACCAGCCACTCTTAAAAAGAGAAGTTCAGGTAGCACTAGATAGCGTTATATTGTTTCAGGCTCCTAACAGGAAAGATTCACACACTCTGCTTTGACTCAGTGGGTATGTGGCCTCAGATCTGCCTTTTTTGACAAGAGCAACACACCATTCACTGTTTTAATTTTAAAAAAAGTTAGGAAAAAGATTTTTGTGTGTAATAACTAATTTATGAACTGGAATAGGTATGAATAAACACAATCATGATTATAAAGGATATTTTATTATTATTAGTAGTAGTAATAGTAGTAACAGTAGTAGTAGTAGCAGCATCATTGATTTGTAAGGTGCCACAGGGCTCTGCGGCACAGAACAGTACTGAAAACAGAACAAACAAAACCAGTAAAAATAATTTTGCCCACATATTATAATAACCTCATGTTCATGGTATTTTTTCATTAGTGTCACAGACACGGTGTGTCTGTTTGTGTTTTTACTTATGATTTAACAACATCTCCTCACACAATTCATTTATATGTGTTGTAAGATAAAGCAGAGAGAAAGAGTATAACTCAAAATAATGGTGCCTCTCATTGCTTTATTGATGCACTAAAAGTGTATTTGTAAATAACACAGACTGGTACTAGACAAATTCATCTCTAGTCTGTTTAATGGAAAGTCAGGCATGTAGAACACTTCCTTCAAGCAATTACTATCACTCAAAGAATGGATTATGGCACATGACATATGTTTTTGCAATTAATGATGAAGTAATCATTACTAAACCACCATTACAGCACACACAGCCAACTAATTACTGCCTTGCAACTTTATCGTCACCCAGAAACAGACAAACATGCTTAGGATATATAGTCAGTTTTACAACACTTACAAATTATTCCAAGAACAAGTGTAAAGAGCCAAGCTATATTTCTCCCTGCAAGTGCTCCAAGGTATGTATCATAATTTTAGTTGTGAATTGCAATGTTTTGTAGATCTTATGGTACTGCAGTGGTGGGAATACCGCCACTGCACAAGGCGGTGTCGCTATCTGGCGGGGAGATGTGGGAGGCCCTGCAATGCTGGGTTGAACCATGCTATGCCCTGAGGTGTGCCCTCTGCTCTTCTGTCCATGTGCGAGCCTGGCACTGTGAAGCCCCAGTCAGGGCTTTACAGTGCATGTGTCCCAAAAGGCCTCCACTCTGTGCTGTTGAGAGCAGGAGGTGGCCCAGGAGGCAGGAACGGCATCACCGGGTTGTTACCCAAATTTTTCTATCGCACACGGCAATACACTGTTCTACCCTTGTTATGAAGTGCACTTGGCTGTTTTATGCTTTGCCAGTTCTATAGTGTAACATCTATTAGGTTATATACAGATTACCACTGTATCTCATAACTAAAACTAAATGTGTCTTACACCATCCAGGAAAAGTATATAAACCACAGTTCCTGCAAAGAGTAATGTAATTGATTTGGCAGTTCTAGAAATAAAAGTGTAAAAGTCTATATATTGGATTGGTATATGTACACAGATATTTGATTATACATATTGTAATTCTGCACCTTCTATTTCTGTAATGGTCTACAATGTATGATGTACTATAATTTGCATTAAATTAAAGTTTGGTTAATTTATTAGCTCCTGACTTCTGAATCTGAATTTATTATTAGCTACAACAAACGTTCTCACACACACAGGTTTTACATACATATAGCAATGCTAGTTTGGTAATTTTTCCAGCAGTATAGTATTGGCAGTGATGGGATGAAGAAAGAATTCATACTCTTTTTTTTTAGCTTGAACTTCCTCAAAAGTGATGTAATTTGCTTCCTTTTCAGTCTAATGAGATATTCCCTACTGTACAGTGTGCCAGGCATCACAAAGAGGTCAACATTGATGGGTATAAATATCCCCACTGCTCACAATAGCAAATCCTATGAAATTTGACATGTGAAATAGTCAACACAACAGGAATTCTCAGCATAGGGGCTGTCAGACAACTCCTGTCACTTCCACACTAAGACAAATGTATTACCATAGAACAAAACATATTCTTGTATTAGACAAAGGCACGAGGCACTCACTTTGCAAGCAGTCGGCATTAAGGAGGTCTTGACATTTTTCATGACACTTGACGCCACACTCTGTGCATCTCATGCCCTGTCTTGCTATCCCCCAGAGCAAGCCTTCACACTCGTAGCAGTACGTTGGTGTCGTTGCCGTCCATACTTCGAAGTTGTGAGGAGTAGTGGATGATATTGGATAAATAAGAGCTTGCAACGTCTTTTTGAAAACATGAGCTTTCTATTGTGTAAAACATGAAAGGTGATTAGAATAGTTGCTGTGTTTCCACTGACGATCATTTCTGCAGTAGCAATAGAACTATATAATTAGTTAATGGCTAAGAAATAAAACAAGAGAGGCAAAACGTGTACAAATGGCATTCTACAGCTGAACACAGGATGAGATGACAGTCTCATCCTAATAACATAATAATTCTTTACAGGAAGGTTAAGTAATAAAAGAAACTTCATTCAAAAGTTAATTCTGGACATATCTTTATGGACGCTGGTACTTGGAGAGGGAAAAACATAATACTAAAACTTAATAACATTCTAATATGTGCTTTTGTTTAAATCCAAAGACAGGTTTGTTTCATTCAGAACTCCAGGTATAACTATCAAGGGCCTCATGCAGAGTTGGATGCAATTTTTGTCTAAAACGCAGCTGGAAATTGCATCCCAAAATAGACACTTTACAGCTTATGTTGAGCAGGATGCATCTAAGCTGATCGTCATCATTATCAGTTCATAACTTACACCAGTGATCCAGCACCCACAAGTTTCCAGTCTCCTGACAGCCGCATAGGCATCTAAGTCTCAGTCTACAAAAGTTGCATTTGCTCCAACACACCCTTACACCCCTCCTCCTTTCCCCGTTCTGCCTGTTCAATCGTAAGGGGCTGCAATTTAGTCTTAGTCGACTTGGCTGCAAATGTAACTAGTTCTTTCTGGGCATGCAGGGGAGAAAAAAAAGCATATTATGCGCTCAAATCACAGCTTGCGTCCAACTCTACATGAACCTTCAAAGGGTTAGTATATAACGTGAGCAACAAACAGAAAGAATTATTGTAACAACCATCTTCTAATGTTTGTTGGAACATGTTAAGAATTGTTTATTTTTCGTAACAACTGCCAGGATCTGACATTGTGACCTTCATTACATGGCAGAAAATATACTGCATATTTCTTAAAAAATAATCTTAAATTTAGACTATGTACACACTGATATCCTTAGTAAGGAGGAATTGTAAGCAAAAGGTAGCACAAACCAATTAACCTGGTCCCTCCACAATGTTTTTCCAATTCTTTTATTTCTAGTTGTATTGCCTGTGCTGAATTAATTAATTAATTAATTGATGTCAAATGGCACAGGCAACTGTAATTGTAGACAAATAGGAAGAATGGGAAAAAAACTGTTTTGCACTATGTGTAATCAATCATTTTAGAAGGCTATGCAACAGTTGATCGTCATAAACTTTAAAATAGATAAAAGTTGGTGAAGTCCTGGTGGTCCAACACATTGACTGGGCTGCCTACGCTCATCATAATGTATGGCATGCTTATTGGATAAACGGAAATCTCTTTGATAAAATAATCTGTGACATATTCCACTATCAAAAGGTATGCTAAGATACGATGGTAATATGGAATATCCAGGGTCGGTGCTAGGGTCCACGGCACCCTAGGCATTTTTAAAAAAGCGCCCCCCCCCCCGCAAAAATCGCGCCCCCCCCACAAAAATCGCCGCCCTCCTCCCTCCTCCCTTCTCTCCTTACCTTGTCTCACCACCGCCGCCTCTCTGCTCCGTCTCCTCCCCTCCACTCACTGACACTAGTAACAGGGGGAAGGAGACGGAGCAGAGAGGCGGCAGTGGTGACAAAATAGCCTCTTCCCCCCCTCCCCTTCCATCTGAATGCTGTGCAGCGGCCGTGACAGGTATGGTCAGCGGTCGCCGCACAGTTTTAAAGTATTTCAGAATTCTGTGGCGCCCTCCAGAGCCCGGCGCCCTAGGCAAGTGCCTAACTTTGCCTAATGGGAGCGCCGGGCCTGGGAATATCTGTCATCACAGCACCATGTCTTTACTGTCTGGGCTAATAAATGAACATATAAAGATTTGAGGTCATTATATTGTGCCGACAAGATGGTAAATAAAATCAAAACGGGTACATAATAGTTGGACCAACCACATGTATTTACAGCACATCTGTAGGGGGACCATGTTTACAACATTCATACAATTTTCCTGATGGAAGCTGCTGCTCCAAGATGGTATTGTATATCCGTGAGTAGATTTTATGTGCCTGACCAAAGCCCTATCGATACACTGACTAGTTTTGTGCCATTTTCCCAGCCACCACATAAATTAGCCACTAAAATGCAAATTGATTAAATATATAAGAGGATCTTGTAGCACTCACTGTCACTGTTAACTTTTTATAAGACAAATTGTTTTAGTGGTTCTTTAAAGGACCATTAACTTAGTGTGAGCATTTCACTGCTTGTTTCACCTTGAGTCATTTATTAAACAACTTGTGGGATAATGTGCTCTAAGATCATCTGCACAGTAAAGAGAAGCCTCAAACGTTGCTCAGTCTCCTCTTCAAGTCATTTAAATCTGAGCTAGACACATACGCCAAACTGGTTTGAGGAGTCCAGTCGCAAAGTTAGTTGCTCCGTGTGTTCACCCTAAAATAGCCAATATACAGCCTTTTCCTGTGCACAGATACCCTTCCCTTCACAAACAAGCTCCTGCATCTTCCTTTATAAGAGGACACATCTTTGTCTGTTCATCGATCACTGCAGCATATTGATCAGTCATTTGCCATTTGCATTTGCCCACAACTCCTATTGAAGGGTATTATCATATATTCTCTGACTCTGTCTATATAAATGTTGGATCTGGTTTCTTAAAAGGACACTGGATACTAGAGATGGGCGGGTCCGGTTCTCCGAGAACCGAACCCACCCGAACTTTGGGTATCCGAGTACCGAGCTGAGCAGCTCGGTACTCTCCCGCCAATTCCGAATCCAAATCGAGGCCGAACGTCATTGTGACGTCGTCGGATCTCGGGACTCGGTTCTCGCGATACTTCAACTTTATAAATACACGCCTCCACAGCAATCCATCGCCATTTGACAGAGGGAGAGAGCAGGGTGTAGTCATAGGCTAATTAGAGCAGGGACAGAGAAAGAATACAATATTGTTCTTGCAATTGCTCTAACCAAAATCGCTAGTGCAGAGAGGAGGATAGAGGTTTATTATTTTTTCTTCATATTTGGCACTCCCCAGCGCTTTTGGGTTGTCCCCCATAATTGTGCATTAATATTTCTGGCTGTCAAAAGTCATATCTGTCAGCAGTATCTACTCAATAAATGTTAGCACTCCTCAGTGTTTTTGGGGTGTCCTCTCTAATTGTGCATTAATATTTCTGGCTGTCAAAAGTCATATCTGTCAGCAGTATCTACTCAATAATTTTAAGCACTCCTCAGTGTTTTTGGGGTGTCCTCTCTAATTGTGCATTAATATTTCTGGCTGTCAAAAGTCATATCTGTCAGCAGTATCTACTCAATAAATGTTAGCACTCCTCAGTGTTTTTGGGGTGTCCTCTCTAATTGTGCATTAATATTTCTGGCTGTCAAAAGTCATATCTGTCAGCAGTATCTACTCAATAATTTTAAGCACTCCTCAGTGTTTTTGGGGTGTCCTCTCTAATTGTGCATTAATATTTCTGGCTGTCAAAAGTCATATCTGTCAGCAGTATCTACTCAATAAATTTTAGCACTCCTCTGTGTTTTTGGGGTGTCCTCCCTAATTGTGCATTAATATTTCTGGCTGTCAAAAGTCATATCTGTCAGCAGTATCTACTCAATAAATGTTAGCACTCCTCAGTGTTTTTGGGGTGTCCTCTCTAATTGTGCATTAATATTTCTGGCTGTCAAAAGTCATATCTGTCAGCAGTATCTACTCAATAAATTTTAGCACTCCTCAGTGTTTTTGGGGTGTCCTCTCTAATTGTGCATTAATATTTCTGGCTATCAAAAGTCATATCTGTCAGCAGTATCTACTCAATAAATTTTAGCACTCCTCTGTGTTTTTGGGGTGTCCTCCCTAATTGTGCATTAATATTTCTGGCTGTCAAAAGTCATATCTGTCAGCAGTATCTACTCAATAAATGTTAGCACTCCTCAGTGTTTTTGGGGTGTCCTCTCTAATTGTGCATTAATATTTCTGGCTGTCAAAAGTCATATCTGTCAGCAGTATCTACTCAATAAATGTTAGCACTCCTCAGTGTTTTTGGGGTGTCCTCTCTAATTGTGCATTAATATTTCTGGCTGTCAAAAGTCATATCTGTCAGCAGTATCTACTCAATAAATTTTAGCACTCCTCAGTGTTTTTGGGGTGTCCTCTCTAATTGTGCATTAATATTTCTGGCTGTCAAAAGTCATATCTGTCAGCAGTATCTACTCAATAAATTTTAGCACTCCTCTGTGTTTTTGGGGTGTCCTCCCTAATTGTGCATTAATATTTCTGGCTGTCAAAAGTCATATCTGTCAGCAGTATCTACTCAATAAATGTTAGCACTCCTCAGTGTTTTTGGGGTGTCCTCTCTAATTGTGCATTAATATTTCTGGCTGTCAAAAGTCATATCTGTCAGCAGTATCTACTCAATAAATGTTAGCACTCCTCAGTGTTTTTGGGGTGTCCTCTCTAATTGTGCATTAATATTTCTGGCTGTCAAAAGTCATATCTGTCAGCAGTATCTACTCAATAAATTTTAGCACTCCTCAGTGTTTTTGGGGTGTCCTCCCTAATTGTGCATTAATATTTCTGGCTGTCAAAAGTCATATCTGTCAGCAGTATCTACGCAATGGATTCAAAGCAGTCCACATATGATCTAAATGAGCAACCAGGTTCTGTCACCAGTCCTGATGTTAGTGTTCCCAGTACGTCATCTGGCCAAGGCGATGTCAAACAACAGAGTGTTTTCAAATTAGTGCAAAAAACAAAAACCAAAAAAAAATTTACTGTATTGAAGCGAAAACGAAGTGTAACTGAGCAAAAGTTAAGTGACGATAAAAAAAAAATTGCAAGCATGCCATTCTACACACGCAGTGGCAAAGAGAGAATGAGGCCTTCACCTTTGGCTATTAGTGGCAGATCCCAAAAAGTTACCCAGCCTACAATTGGTGCACAACTACTGTTACGCGTCAAAGCTGAGCTGCAAGATACCAGTGAGGCATTACAGGAGAATATTTGCTCTGATTCACAAATGACAACAATCCCTGTGGAGAGTCCATCCAACAGTGGGATGTCTAATCGTGAGCATTCTGCTGATGTGTGCCTTAATAGCCCGAGTGTAGCCGGTGATACCCAAATTGAGGATGCCACTTTGGAATTAGAAGAGGATGAGGGGGAGATTTGTGTAGGCGACGAGGGCGCTAATGAGGATGTTGATGAGGATGAGGTTGTTTGTGTAAGTCCTGCACCAGTGGCAGCAGTTCTGGCACGTGACAAGAAAAAGGCCATTGTCATGCCTGGGCATAAAACAAAAAAATCCACTTCTTATGTGTGGAATTATTTCTACCCAAATCCAGACAACAATTGTATAGCCATTTGTAGTGTATGTGAAGCCACAGTCAGTCGAGGGAGGGACCTTAACCATCTTGGAACCTCGTCTATGTTACGCCATTTAACGAGAGTTCATGGCAAAGTGTTGGGAAAAGCTGAAAGTTCTTCCCAAAAGAATACAAGCACTCCCTCATCAGCTAAGACCCTCCGCTCACCGACATACCGACGGCCACAAAATACACCCACCACACCATCCTCATCAATATCCTCAGTAGCGCTCGGAGTTAGCCCGGCATCCCACTTAAGGCTGGATGACTCCGGCACTATTATTGATTCCTCTGAAGAAAGCGTTAGTCCTGCTGCTGCTGTTGCTGCTGCTGGGGGTGAATCGTCATCCCAGAGGCAGGTGAATAAAATGAGCAGTCCTACATTTCAGCAATTAACTGTGAAACAATCCTTTGCGAGGGGAAGCAAATATGACAGCAGTCACCCAGTCGCCAAGCGAATCACAGACGCCATGGCTGCAATGTTAGTGTTAGATCTGCGTCCAATCTCCACCATAAACGCAGCTGGTTTTTCACAGTTAATTGAGGTTTTGTGTCCGCGTTACAGAATTCCATCGCGACACCATTTCTCCCGTAAAGCTATTCCACAACTATACCAAAAAGTGTGTAAAAATGTAGAGATTGCGCTGAAAAATGCCATTCTGCCCACTGTTCACTTAACCACAGATATGTGGACAAGTGGAAGTGGCCAAACCAAAGACTATATGACTGTGACAGCCCACTGGGTTGGTCATTCACCTTCACCAGCAGGAACAGCAGCAGCATGTACACCACTACGTAACATTTGTCACAGGCAGGCCACTCTTTGTATCACCGGCTTCACTAACAGGCATACGGCTGACAATTTGTTACGCAAACTGAGAGATGTGATTGATGCATGGCTTATACCACTCGGACTCTCCCCAGGGTATGTCATTTCAGATAACGCCAACAATATAGTGCGAGCATTACAGCTGGGTGATTTCCAACATATTCCCTGTTTTGCTCACACCATCAACTTGGTGGTGCAGAGCTTCCTACGAAACAACCGTGAGGTGCAGGAGATGCTTTCGGTGGCCCGTAAAATTTCAGGCCATTTCAGGCATTCAGCCACAGCATGTAGGAGATTACAGCAGCTCCAAGAGCAGTTTAACTTGCCCTGCCACCAACTTAAGCAAGAGGTGGTAACTCGGTGGAATTCCACCCTGTACATGCTTCAGAGGATGGAGGAACAGCGCAAAGCCATCCAAGCATATTGCACAAGTCATGACATTGGGAAAGGAGGGGGGATGTATTTCACTCTTGCACAGTGGGGAATCCTTTCAGTGCTGTGCAAGGTGCTGAAACCATTTGAAGTTGTGACATGTGAGGTCAGTGCAGACTCTGCTAGTTTGAGCCAAGTCATTCCTTTAATTAGACTATTGGAAAAGCAGCTTGAGAAAATGAAGGAGGAGCTGAAAGCAAGCAATTCAGCAAAGTATGTTGGCCTTGTCGATCAAGTACTTAATTCGCTTCACAATGATCCTCGAGTTATTAAGATCTTGAACTCGGATCAGTACGTTTTGGCCACTGTGCTTGATCCAAGGTTTAAAACCTACATTGAGTCTTTACTTGTAAATGAGCGAGATGTGAACTTTTGCAAGGAGCTATTGCTCAGCAAGTTGGCCGCTGAACTGGGCCTCGGCTTGACGACGTGTCCTCCTTCACTTTCTCAAGCTGTTGCTCGTAAAAAATTAAATTTCCAAAAAAGAAGCAGGGAAGACACAGGGGGCAGACGAGAACAATTTAACATCTGGGCTGGTTTGAAGGATTTTTCAAAAAAAAGTGTCACTTTGCCCATAAGTCCATCCAATATGAGTATAAACATGCAAAGGATGGTGGAGGATTACTTTCAAGAGGTAGTTGATATGGAAATGTCAGACAGTCCCTTTCCTTACTGGGAAGAAAAGCAAGCTATTTGGAAACCCATGTACAAACTTGCTTTGCAATACCTAAGCTGCCCACCCTCCAGTGTGTACTCTGAACGAGTGTTCAGCACAGCAGGGAACTTAGTCAGTGATCGCCGTAGAAGGTTACTTCCCAAAAATGTGGAGAAAATGATGTTTATAAAAATGAACTACATCTTCCACGAGGAAGGCCTTCACCATCCAAGACATGCAAGCACTGACTGTTCTCTAATGGCGGATTCAAGCGGCGATGAATTGATAGTCTGTGATGATGACGATAACACTGATGAGGGTGAGGATGAAGCTGAAGATGATGCCGATAACATCTTTTTAAAACTTTCTATGTAAGTGTAGGGTGCAATCTACCCCCAAAGAGGAAAGGGACTTGTGGCATTTCCATATCACATACCATCTTGAAAGGCTGCTGTTAGGGCAATTTATCCTTAAGGGTAGGGTGTCATAGACAGAGTGACCCTAAACTGGCTTTGTCCATTTTTCATAATATTGTACAGTCTATAATGGCTGAATTTTTTAGTATTTTATACAAGTGGAGGGGGGCCTAGAGAGACAGAAACCAAACTGGCTTTCTCCATGTCAATTAATATTGTACAGTCTATAATGGCTGAATTTTTTAGTATTTTATACAAGTGGAGGGGGGCCTAGAGAGACAGAAACCAAACTGGCTTTCTCCATGTCAATTAATATTGTACAGTCTATAATGGCTGAATTTTTTAGTATTTTATACAAGTGGAGGGGGGCCTAGAGAGACAGAAACCAAACTGGCTTTCTCCATGTCAATTAATATTGTACAGTCTATAATGGCTGAATTTTTTAGTATTTTATACAAGTGGAGGGGGGCCTAGAGAGACAGAAACCAAACTGGCTTTCTCCATGTCAATTAATATTGTACAGTCTATAATGGCTGAATTTTTGGGTATTTTATACAAGTGGAGGGGGGCCTTGAGAGACAGAAACCAAACTGGCTTTCTCCATGTCAATTAATATTGTACAGTCTATAATGGCTGAATTTTTTGGTATTTTATACAAGTGGAGGGGGGCCTTGAGAGACAGAAACCAAACTGGCTTTTTCCATTTCTTTACATATTTAACTATAAGTGTAGGGTGTAATATACATTCAAAGACGATGGCTGCCTTGCCAATATGCATAGATGGAGAGGAAGACAATCTGTTTTGTGTGTAGAATAGGCCTACCAACGAAGAATTAAACTGTTTTTTGGGATGATTTATTACCTCAACAATTAGATTACTTGTCTCTAAAACAGTTGGAGCACTAAATTGGGTTAATTTAGGCCCAAAAACATGGATTTTCCCAAAAAATAGCAAAACAAAACCAAACAAAACCAAAACCAAAACCAAAACACGCAATGGAGGTTTTGCAAAACCAAAACCAAAACCAAAACACGACGGTAATCCAGATCCAAAACCGAATCCAAAACCAAAACACGGGGGTCAGTGACCATCTCTACTGGATACTGATAAGTGAATTGGGTGTTGACAAAATTGACCCTAATATTTATAAAGAAATTTAAAATGTATAAAGTGACAGTCAATACTGTGAGTACGGGACATTCTAAAAATAAAAACATATTTTGCTGTGAAAAACAAGAGGATAGATATGGGGGTTTTGAGAGTTTTATGGGCAAAATACTTGCAATGCCACAATTTGCAAAGAGGATACCAATATACCATTATATTTGTAATTTTCTATGCATTTCAAAGTGTATTTATAAGTTGCAATTAATTATAATACCTGAAAAGCACTTACCAGTTCCTCATTGTTCACAGATGTTCGGATAACCATTGCAAGAGATATTCCAGCTTTCCGTGCAGCCAATGTCTAGATAAAAACATTACATAGGGACATCATTAACTCTTTATACATTGTATAGATGTTGAGAGAAATAGATTAAAGAATCGTGGAGTTAATATTGTCTCTACAGAATTAAAATAACAAGAAAAACAGGTTCCCCTCTCCCAGCTCCCAACATTAAGTAAGAAACATTGGTTCTAAAACTTCTGGTAATGCTGGTGCACTACCTGAAAATCAACTAGTTTGGGGAAACTTTTACCAGCTTGCTGTATGATATATGTTGTGCTATCCAATTGAATGTTGAAATGTATTTGTTTATTTAGGAACAAAATTATTTGAATGGGAAAAAAGACACTTTATACTCTATTTTTTCTATATATGATATTTTTTCTTAGTATAGTCTGCAAGTGCTCTTTTTGCAATTGCTGTATCTTAAGAGAGTTAGATGATGACCTGCATCTGACTAAATGGTACAGAACATTAACAAGATAACAGCTGTGACTTTAGCAGGTTTGACTATAAGCCATTGAGTGTAATGTTTGAGTTAGGTATTTTACAGGTGCCTTGTCTGCTATGCCCGACCACCGTTTTCCACGACATAAATATACTATATCAGTCTTCTCACTATTTACACAACCAGCTAATAATACTTTCATTGAGATCTGCAGTATAATTCTTTGGAACAGCAAAGTCTATACTTACTTGGCTAGTGATGCAGATGTCCCACAATGGCTATCACTTGTACAGGTCACTGGGTGTAACCAGGGCTCTAAAGTCGGCTGCACGCAGCCAGTCAGACCTCTGAGTGAAACGGTCAGTGTCCAGTTTGGCCACACAAGTAAGTGGCCAAATTAGATGAGATCCAACAATTCAATCCCTCAGTCCCAGTGTCTGAATCACTTCCAACGTGACTGGAGCATGGTACAGAAGGTGTCATCTTCTGACCACATTTACCAACATACCCAATAATAGCCATAGCGATTTTAGGCCACACATGCATTGCTATTAGGCTAGAATATCACAGTGTGTGTGGCCAGCCAAATTAGTGGAGAGCAGATTTGTTTTTACCAATCTTGAGCATAGCGTAGTGCAGTTATCTTCACACTAGTGGTCGAAGTGGAAATTTATAAGTGGCGGTGTGGACATGTATAAATGGCGGCATCAAAAATGTAATGGGAATGTAAGTGAATGGAAATTTATAATAATACAATAAACGCAGTAAGAGAAGTGGCGGTATTGCATGCCACCATACATACACCCCCACATCAACCACTACTTCTCACATGATATGAGGGAGTATTATCAAGAGCAGGATGCGAAAACCAGACTCAAAGCTGCTACTATATCAAACATTAAGACATTCTTCCTGAATACCA
Source organism: Mixophyes fleayi (assembly GCF_038048845.1). Lineage (NCBI taxonomy): Eukaryota > Metazoa > Chordata > Amphibia > Anura > Limnodynastidae > Mixophyes > Mixophyes fleayi. Next base: position 112,926,571 of record NC_134405.1, on the reverse strand, counting down.
AGGCTGGCTGCAGGGGCGGGTTGGGGTGGTGGACAGGGGGGCATATGCCCCCCGGGCTGAAACAAAAAAGACTATTTTGGGTCCATCCCCCATCTCTCCCACTTTGTGTGGCCTCCTATTGCTGTCACATGAGACGCTCACCACGTGACAGGCGCCGTCCCATGTGTGAAGACTAGGAACTTCACTGCACAGCACGCAGCGCGGCTGGAACAAGGTAAGTGCCGGCGGGCGCAGGGAGATGGTATGTCAGTGTAGTGTGTGTGTGTCAGTGTATTGTGTGTGTCTCAGTGTATTGTGTGTCAGTGTATTGTGAGGGGGGGCTCTATATATTGTGTGTGAGGGGGCCACTATATATTGTGTGTGTGTGAGGGGGGCACTATATATTGTGTGTGTGTGTGTGAGGCGGCCATTATATATTGTGTTTGTGTGAGGGGGCCACTATATATTGTGTGTGTGTGTGTGTGTGTGTGTGTGAGAGGGTCATTATATATTGTGTGTGTGTGAGGGGGCCACTATATATTGTGTGTTTGTGTGGGGGCCACTATATTGTGTGTGTGTGTGTGTGTGTGTGTGTGTATGAGGAGGCCACTATATATAGTGTGTGTGTGTGTGGGTGTGAGGGGGCCACTATATATGGTGTGTGTGTGTGTGTGAGGATCCACAATATATTGTATGTGTATGTGTGAGGGGGCCACTAAATATTGTGTGTGGGTGTGTGTGTGGGGGCCAATATATATTGTGTGTGTGTGTGTGTGGGGGGGGGGGGACTATATATTGTGTGTGTGTGTGTGGGGCCACTATATATATATTGAGTGCGTGTGTGTGTGCCAGTATATATATTGTGTGTGTGTGTGTGTGTGTGTGTGTTTGCCAAAATATATATTGTGTGTGCCAGTATATTGTGTGTGTGTGTGTGTGTGTGAGAGGGGGCCAGTATATTAATATAATATGTGTGTTTGTGTGTGGGGGCCAGTATATTAATATAATGTGGGAGGTAGGCTATTAATTTAATGGTGGAGTGCAGGTTGGGGGCTAATTATGGGTGCTATCTTATTTGTGGGTGGTGGGGCAATTTAATAGTGGGGCCTATGAAGTTAAAATGGGGTGATTGGACCTTTAATTTAATGCTAGGGTGATTTGAGAGCTATCAATTGAATGTGGGGCTGTTTGGGGAAAATGAGGTCTATTTATTAAATGTGATTATGAATTATTTAATGCCTGGGATGGTTGTGGGAAATTGTTATATTTATTAAACGGAAATGTTATTTAATTTATTGCTGGGGCTGTTTGGAGGAAGGGAAGTAGGTTTGTTTATTACATGGGAATACTGTTTAATGTTGGGGGGAAATAAGTCTAGTTATTAAATGTGTATGCTATTAATTTAATGTCAGGGCTAGTTGGAGAGAAACAGATATACTTCTCAAATGTGAATACTATTATTTTAATTTTTGGCTGGAGCGAGGCTTTATTATAAAATGTGGGTGTTATATTGATTTAACACCATGGCTAATTGTAGTTTTCTAAATTTCATGTACCCATTTTTCTTCCCAAATAGGGCATCCAATATTCAAGGATCCAGACAAGCAGCAACTGATCTAAAGACACCAGCAGCCACAGGTGGTGAAAGTGACAAGAACAGGTAGAAGAGAGTAGGGCAGTGTGCTAAATTTGTTGGAGCAGTCCCGAATTTGGGTGACTGTCTCACTTAGTCAGGATTTAGTCTGACTGCAAGGACAGTTGGGAGGTCCTGCTTCACACTGTACTGCTCGTGAAGGCAGAGCTGCATGCACCTAACAGTAGTGCACACATTATTGCCTGTGTATTTGTCTAAAATGATAACCATGTTACATCATAGGGATTTTCCCCGTCTAAAGTACCCCAGATTGACACCTAATGCTCTGCTCCTCCACCCAGTAGCATCGCTCATATTGTTTGTTTTGGGTTAACCCTAAAACAAATAATAACCCTATTAGTATATAGTCCAATGCAAAAACAAGCCCTTTTGCTGGTAAAAAAAAAAAGATCAGGTTTTTAAAGCAAAAGGGCTTTTTGCATTTTGATAAATCAGCCTTTGTGTTCAGTACTGTAATAGAGCATTATATAATCTATTGCTATAATTTGATTTATACCCCATTATAATCAGCGAGGTATGTAAAAAAACAAAAACAAAAGTGCTGTAGGGATAAGGAACAATGAATGAAATTAGTTGGTTTTTTTTTGTATTTTTCTGTTTGTATTATTTAAGATTTATCATTTATAATAATAACGTATCGCTGGGTTAAGCAACACTAAAATCGCTTCTTTTTATATTGATAAATATATATTGTACTGAAGACCACCCTTTAAGGATGGGCCGCTACTTATGGGCCAGTGCTGTGTGCTTGCCCCCCGGGCTAAAGTCTGTCAGCCTGCCCCTGGCTGGCTGTGAAGCAAGTGTGTATTTTGTAGTTGCCTGGACCAGATTTACTTTCAGGCTCCTGCCCGAATATAATTTGGCACTAAGACATTCTTAACTGCTTACAAAGTGGTTGGTGTCCAGTTATTACACATCATACTACATTCTGCTCTGAACTCACTATACTTCCCATGAGAACTGTGCTGCTGCAATCCCATTAAATATATTGTAAGGTACTTAACTTTCCTGTCCCATTAAGGCGTTTTGAACTATTAAGCGTACTAAATCTCAGTCATTTTAATGGACATTATTAGCCATTAAGGATTCAGCAAATGAAATCACCAATCAAACATATTCACATGTAATATACAATATACAAAATATGTATAAAATGAAAAATGTGTGTCTTGGAAAGTCAGCAAAATGCAGACTAAGACAGATAAATGGTTAGGTGAAATGTAATGCAGACAAGTGAACCCCAATGCACTGGAGAACTGAAAACTGTCAGACAATGGATTACTTAAAATATGTAGAAATTCAGAGCTTCTCAGAAAAAACAATTCTTTTGTCAGCCTGTCATACGGTACATGACAAAATAAATAATTGCGCTGGGTGAGACACTGCCAGTCACGTCAATTTAGTTCTGTTCAGGGGCCACTTTGTTTAGGGAGATTTAATTTGCATCTCTAAAAATATCATTTTGAGTGATACAAATGGACCTATTATAACTCTTGCATTGAACTATTAGCACACTCAATAAATAATTACCTACAAATACTATGCACCATGCTGCTTCAGTATACATATAGGTTTTTACTGCAGAGGACATAACTTTTTAGCTTATTTTTAGTTATATATTTTCCAGCCCAAGATAGCCCTCTATGGCACCAACCCGGAGGGCAGATGCCCCCCAGCCCAGCATACCCCTGCCAACCTGTGTCTCTTTGAACTTTGAAATGTGGCTCCTGGCCAGGAGCATCAACAGAGTAAAGTTCTCCAGGCACTGGCAGGAGCAGATTGGAAAACATTCAGGTGCTCGACTGACTGAGATCTCCTCTGAACAATGCAGGGAGGTCACATTGTGTCTGATGGGCATGTAAGGGCATGTGGGGACATCTGATGGCATGCGGGGAGGCTCAAGGGTATGTAAAGGGCATGTGGGAAGGTCAGATGGCATGTAAGGGGCATGTGGTGAAATCTGGTGGCAGGGGAGGTCTGATTTGTGTGTGGAGAGGTATAATGGCATGTGGGGAGGTCTGATAGGAATGAAAGGGGCATGTGGGGAGGTCTGATGGTAATTGGAAAGGTCTGATGGGCATGTAAAAATATCTCACAGGCATTTCTGGGGCATGTGGGTAGATTTGATGACATGAGGAGAGGTCTGATGACATGTGGGGAGGCTGATGTGTATGTAAGGAGCATGTGCGGAGATCTGAATTCATGTGGGGAGATCCAATGGACATATAAAGAGTTCTGAGGGATTGTGTATACAGAAGCAGCGTGAGCTACTATGGAGAGACTATAAGTAGCCCTTTTAACCCTCTTCCGCTAGACATAGCAGTAAGGTAATAGCTGTGCAGTGCAGAGCTGTGCTGATTTTATGAAAATATATTCTGAACATGTTGGATACTTTCCTTTTTGCTTAGCAAGATATTGTAAATTATATTATATTTTCAATGTATGTGTGTATGGTATGTGTCGTGAACATAGAGAACTTACAGTTATTTCTAAGGGGTAAATCATATCTGCAGTGTAAATATGTTATATCAAATGAATCCTTTGATAGGTTTAACTACTACAGTGTAAAATGTGAGGACAGAAAGTCTGATGTAAATGAATTGGAGGGCTTTGTACATTCCAGTGTGAGAAGATAGGAGTGTCATCTATGGCAGCTTCAAAGGGCTCTTGCTGTGAGATAAATCCTGACACAAGTTAGTTTTTAGACTCCTGAATAGACTTTGTGGGGCCGGTCACAGTTGGACATCCTTGCAGCCCAAGGCAGCATTTTGAAGGCCTATACAGGTATATAGAAATATGAGCTTCAAAGGAAAATGTCTTCATAGTTCATATTTTGGGAAATCCGGGTGCCACGCCATACTGAGGAGCAGAAATCACACCAGAGTTGTGAATGAGAGGTACGGGTGGTATCCAGGAACAGCTAAAATCACATATATTTGGAAAAGGTATGTCACATTGTCAAAATTTCTTCATGTTTGGTATCAAAAGATGGACAGTCATAGGGGATTTGTTAATGATAAAATTGGATCAATGTGAGGCTCTACAGAAAAGTTAGATCACATGGTAGAATTGGTTAGAAAATCAGGCAACATGCAAATGGTGATTAGAAAAAGCGTCACAGGCCACAACCCCCTTAGGGTAGAAAGAGGTGTGGAAGTGTCTTTAAAGGGCCAAGACCAGGTATAGAAAGGGGTCAGACTTTTGAGAAATCAATTCACATTGATAAGCTGCCCATCTTCCAAGCCAATTTCACATGGCCAGAATCTGCAACTCACGTAAGTGCGACTCTGAATGTAACCCCTTTTTTAAAAAAACTGTTTTGCTTGTGTATGTTATATTAATCTGTTAATTGTTTATTATTTATTTTTTATATCTGAATGCCCCGTACTTTTGTATATTAAATCTATAATTTAATATGTTGCGTGCTTGATCCATTAGCCTGTTAAGAAGAAATAGCTCGACCAAGTTAACCCTTTGAATGCCAGTGTGTGATTTGTTGATACATTTGATTAACAAGGTGTGTGTGATTGCATTTACATTTGTGTAACAGTCTGAAGGTGTGAAGAGTTAACCCTTTGCTTTCTGGTGTGGGTCTTGCTAGTCTGTGGATAGCTAGAAGCCTTGTGTGACAGTGTAGGACAGTATATTGGGGTCCTATTGTCCATATTAAATAGGTGGTGGCAAACCTGAAGTGTGTGAGCGCTGTTTGGGGGTGATTCAGTAGGTCTATAACCTGTGTGATAGGTAGAGGGAGATCACGGGCTGGAATCATGTGACCTCATACAGCAAACACCCCCAAAGTCACAGCAACTGGGAGTCTGTTCGTGACAGTATGTATGCGCATGTTTATATGTTTATACTGGGTATATGTATATGCACATACATATAAAATGTAAAGATGGCTCTTTGCAGTACCTACAGATATTTTTTGCTCTTGGTCTGGGACCAAATGCCAAATCTTTTTCTGCTGACCTTGCTCATAGTTAGGTGCATTATTGTGTCTAAACTGCAACACTGCGGAAATGAACACACAAATTGCTTAATTAAAATATAGTCTCCTGCATTTGGGTCATTGTTCTTCTCCTCTTATCACTCTCTATGCTCCTTCTCTTGACTATATAAATTGGTTTGGACTCCTGTAGAATCTCAATACTGATTACGCACAAATGTAAACACTCTTTCCCTGACCTCTCTCCATTTATTATTGAAAACACATATAACTACCTTTCTGTTATTTCTTCTTGGATGTCCTCAAGCTTAAACTGTCCAAACTGAAGTGATGATCTTCCATCCTTCAAATGCAAGCACTCAATCCAAGTTCCCTGATATAGTTTGCAATCTATTATTGTATCTACTACAAAAGATTGTTACATAAAGAGCCCATTGCTTCCTTACAGACATAAAAACTTTAATCTATCTCTTCATCATTTCCTGACAGATCTTTTGCCATATTCTAATCAATACAAAACATTCTCCTCTCTAGTAAATACAAAATTCTGCTGTAATATTGATTATCCCACCTACAGACTTAATTCCTTCTGTAACTCTCTGCCCTGCCTCCTCTTAGGGGCTAATACAGAGCGGCGCATATGACAGTTTGCATAGTGTATCTTATGTGAAATCACTTACTAAATGTGTGTTCCTGCTAATGTGGCTCACGCAGACCTGCAGAAACACTCATATATGCCTGTTAGGAGGCATATGTTTTGCACCCTCTATAGGGCAGGTGTAATTACTTGGTGATGATGATTTATTGAACAACAGGTGCATATGCTGCTGACGCAGAGGCAGAATTACGCTCGTTTTTCATGCTCTTGTTTTATGACTACTGTTATTTACCATTTTGCATCCAAATATGCATCAGCCCCTTTATCTCTAAGTTCTCTAAAACTGTTCTGCTTGCCTGTCCCATGGTCTCCAGTCTGGTAGTCTCCTTTCACTAACACGACTTTTCTTGAACAGCACCTTAACTATAGACATTACTGCCTACTAATATCAGACTAACTGCCACCGAAAAAACCTAGCCTAAAATGATACAAGATGTCATCCAACTACCATACATTGTACACAAAACCCAATCAACATCTATCCTCACTGTTGGACTGGGACACATTGAGACAACCAGAGGGAATTCTTCCAAGTGCAACTACAACTTTTATAGTATACCCTTAAACTCCGTCTTTTGTCATTATGCTTGCAGCTTGTGAAAATACATTATGCCCAGTAGACACTACACACATTGGGACTGATGCAGAGTGGGCCGCATTTGTTTCTCATATTGCAGCCCCAGCGCTCCTTATTATAATCCTCCATCTGTTTTTTTTTTTTTAAATAATTAAATGTCTACAACCCAAACATTTTACTGATCCCACACTCATACATATACACCAGGACTGATTTTGTCAGAAGCCATCTAATCTACCAGTATGTTTTTAGACTACAGTAGTAAAGTGGAGCAAGTGGAGAAAACCCACAAAAAAATAGGGGGAAGATACATCAAATGGATTTGAACCCATGACCTCAGCGATGTGAGGAAGCAATACTAACTAGCGTACAACAGTGGGCCCAGGAGTTTGAATGGCCATTTAATCTTGCAATACTGAGTTTAAATGGCAAAGTTCTGAACTTTGGACTATAATCCTAAATGACCTTGTTATAATCCACCCTTTGCCTTTTTCTTTTCCAAAGAATTACACAAGCCTGGATTATCAAACATTTAAAGAAAAAGTATTGTTAGCCAACACAAAGCACTAACTGAAATAAAAAATGCCAGGGCAATAAGTAATTTGAGTTAAATGTCTTTTCATTCTAGATGATTGATTAGGTTATGTCCCTAACTGACAAAGTAAGCAAGTAACTTGAGTAAATCAATGTAACTGACGGGATGGTCACTTTTTTTGCAGAGGAAAGCACCTCGGACACAAATACATTATTGGTGTTTTACAGAGAATGAATCAGACAGTTTGCTGTGACAATAAAGTCTTAAAAGGTATTGTCTGTTACAGCATGTGCTATCTCTATCTTGCAACTATGCAAAAACTTGACAATTGAAAAAGATAGGATGGAATTACCACTACAGAGTAGGTAATATCTTACTGCAGACTCATCCATATGACATATATGGTATTAGAAATATCTTCATTGCATGATATTATTTGTATTTAAAAGTCCATGGTTGAAATGTACTAAAGTGTTCTCTTGTAAAACTGCTGTTTTTCAGCGATATTCTTAGCGGCTTGCAAACCGTCAAATTTACTAAAAGTCAAAGAGTTCATAAACCGTAGTCTTACAAAACGCCACATTAGATATCACCATACTGATTTATTAACATGGTAACAATACAAATCGGGATACAAACTGCGATTTGACAAAACTAAAGAAAAATCTGCCAGAAAAAAGGAGTTGTCCGGGAGAGGTGAGATTACTGAAGTCACAGGCCAAAGGACTATGATTTTTGTTAAAACAAAAGGGGCCCAAACCTGACTGCAAATTGAAGTTGTGGCAATCTGGCGTTGTCTGGCAATGTACAGTATTCTTTGTATTGTGGATAATCATGTAGATAGTTTGCATTCATCGACAAAAATTATAACATCCAGATTAATGTACAGTTCTCTGTATACAGAATGTTAAAGGTCTATATGATTTAATGAACATTTACTGTACTGAACAATAATGTTAAAAAAAAATGCTACAATAATTAGATTACATTTTCTTTAAGAAAAGTTATAGTGTATTATATTGCCCTGGACTTCCCTACAAATACGTTTTTGCGTATAAAGATTTTAGAATAAAACAATTATAAAAAATGACATAGGAATGCTGTAACAGTGATAGATGTTAATATGCTAAACATGTCAGATATTCAATTTAGAAATTGTTTGTCATTAAAAAACACCAAGTAGAAAAGCAATTGTCTAAAACTGGCTGCGTTTTTGGCAGTTTTAATCCACGACACAAAGCCGGCAGTTTGAGTTTTCACCCTCTAAAACACGGAATAGTAAATCAAGCAGTTTGAAGCTTAAAGTCGTTGGTGAGCTGTGGCGGTTTGCTTAGTAAATTTCCAACCAAAGCACCACAATTTCTCCATGGAACGTAGAACAGCATGGTGACCTAGTAGCACATGTGCATTTTATGTAAAAAAAATGTAGAGCACTCTTTTACATAGTATACATACTGCTTTTAAAATGTAGCAGGAATTTGCTACATTAACAATATGTAATAATTATTAGCAAAACTATTACTAAAAATAGGCATCCTTACATTTAATTATTATCCATACTGTACAAAAGAATTTTGATCCTTGACCCTATAGTGCCATACATTGTGCCATATACATACTGATTAACACTTCCACTTGCATTGGTAATCATTATACGTGTTTATACTCCCTAAGGAACCACATCTTTACAGCAGCTCTTATCTTGGGTTCACTGATTGTTACATCTCTCCAATCCAGGCCATACAAAGTTATCTCAGTTGTCCTGTTTTCATAAACTGCATATCACATACTACCTCATTAATCAGATCCAAGCCAATTTAAAGCAGAACCTCTAAATTGTATACTGGGCTGTAATCCCTCCATGGTTGTTATCCCTCCAAATGTGTCTAGCCTTGGGCAAAAATCTGTGTTGATGATGATCATTATGGTCAGTATGGACCTTGTAGGGTAAAAATAAAATACATGCCTTCCTCCAAAGTTATCTAAGCACTAGCACTCATAGCCTTGGCTGGTTGCTAATAATTCAGGAGACCAACAAAGCCACAAAAGCCACAACTAGCACCAGGCTATGACAAGATGAACTGGTCATACTATGACCTGTTATATTGGGACAAAGCCCTGCTTTAAGCATATTCTGAAGTGCTTTAAACCTATCTTGGTGTGGACCTATTTACATGGGGATTTTTCCTGCATGTATCAAAATATGTGCAACTCAAAGTTTGGATACGATTGCTTGCTCTCTACCATTCTTTGTACAGAATGTGGAACATATATACAGTATGTATCTATGCTCTCCAGCTCTTAAGTACTCAGATAGGAATTAGCATTCCATCTATCACTGCTGGTCAGGTGAAGTCAGGCTTTTGTATAAATACCCCTCGCTTTTTGAGTTTCCATTTCAAAAGTGTAAAAAAAACAACTCCATGGTCATAACAGAATAAAGCAGAACATGACAGTGAGGGCTTATCAGTAGACTTGTAGGTTTTTCATGTCTATACATTTTACATTTTAAACAAACACCCATGGCACTGATGACTATTATTTTTTTTATGGATAAACATTGAACTACTTGCCCATAAGAGCTGCGTGATTATATAGGAACTGACTGTATAATTTATTTGACACACAATTTAATCTCAATAAATCTTATCCCTTTGGTGCTCCCACGCAACTTCTCACATTTATGCCATTGCACATTAAACCCAGCACAACACACGTGTCCATCCTTTCTCTTCCCTTTAGCATTGACGAAGTAAACACACAAACAGTATACACATAACAAACTCATACACTATTTATCTTTGTAGCTACCACACAATGCCTACCTGTCCCTAAATCTCAGCTTGCACACCTCTGAATTACACTAATTTAAATGATCTAGTGATACAGACCACTCTTCATTTTTATCTTATATCTTCTGTACATCATCCATCCCCCCAATACCTTGATGTGTTCAGTTAGATAGCCATGCACCTCTGTATCTTTGTATCCATTGAAATCTATACAATGTATCTTATAAGCATGATATCCTTCTATAAGTTTCATGAAGCTAAGAGAGTTCAAGACACTGCTCCCCAAAACCTTAATCATTACAACCCAACAACTACCTCCCAATCTGCTGGCTTTACTTCATTTCCTACATTCAGCCGATTTCCAAGTCCTAGTTTCCCCTGCTATACACTGTTTACTTGTACAGTATCGGACTGGGCATGAAGGGCCCACATTGGAATACAATGGTAGGGGCCCACCAGAGGGGGTGTGGCCAGCCACTAGAGAGGTGTAACCAAATCACTAGAGGGCGTGTGGTAAACCCACGAAGGACAGCTAGCATCATAGTGCAGTATATAAAGAATGCAGTGTGTGTGTAAACTTGGCCTGACCCTTGGATTGGGCAGAACAGTCACCAAAAATCGGGAGTGTCCCACTAAAATCAGAACATTTGACAGACTGTCCTGCTCTCTCCTACCTGTTTTTGTTACTTTCACCACCTATGGCTGCTGGTTTCTTTTGTTGCGGCTTGTTTGATTCATGGAATGTTGGGGCCCCTATTTGGAAAAAAATGGATACATTTAGAAAATTCCAACCAGGCCTGGCATTAAATCAATAGGACCCACGATTAATACTTAGGCCTTCCTCCAACCCCAACATTAATGTAATAGTATTCCCATTTAATAAATAAACCTATTTCCCTCTTTCCAAACAGCCTCTGCAATAAATTAATAGCATTTACGTATAATAAATATACCTATTTCCCGCAACAGTCACTGTCATTAAATAACTCATATTCACATTTAATAAATGCTCCTCAAACTCAGCCCCACATTCAATTAATAACCCCCAAACCACCCCATCTTAAATTAATAGTTCCCACTATAAAATTCAATTGCCCCACCATCACCCTACAAACAAAATAGCGCCCATTAGTTAGCCACCACCTGCAACACACACACTTTACATTGCCACAAGTCCGCTGTGCCATCACACACACATTACTGTGCCCCTTCATCACCATGCTGTGCCCCCTTATGGTCACACTGTGTCGTCCATGGTGCTTTTGCTCTCCCTTCGCCTGGCCCACCTTCATCAACCTGTGCCATGCTGCTTTTGTCCCCGCTTCTCCTGGCTCCCCCTTCATCACCCTGTGCCATGCTGCTTTCCCCCTTTTATACTCTGCCATGTTGCCTTTGCTCCCTCTTCACACTCTGCCATGCTACCTTTGCTTCCTCTTCACATTCTGCCATGCTGCCTTTGCTCCCTCCTTCACACTCTGCCATGCTGCCTTTGCTCCCCCCTTCACACTCTGCCATGCTGCCTTTGCTCCCCCTTCACACTCTGCCATGCTGCTTTGCTCCCCCATGCTTCCGTTCCTTCACTTACCTTTTTTATCGGCTTCTTCTCTTCTCCTCTCTTTTCTTCTCTTCCTGTCTTCTGTCTTCTTTCTTTCTTGCTCCTCTCTGCGCCGCTCCTCACTGAATGTCGGGCATTATGTGATGACGTCACGCCCTACATTCAGTGCGAATGGAGCAGAGAGGAGGGAGGAGGGGCGCCCGCGCCGCGATCATGTGAGTATTTTTTTAAAAAAAAAAGTACCCGCTCCCACCACTAATGGAGAGGGGAGCCTTCTAGCGTCGGGGCGTATCGGGAGATACCCTGGCTCCCTGGCAGCCCAGTTCAACCCTGTACTTGTATACAACACAACATACCGCAAAGCTCATGATGACTACCACAACTTGCTCTGAACTGAGCAATTGCTTCTGATATATTCTTTCTGATGTATCTTTTCACTATGGTGGATGGACATCCAAGCATACAGAAAAGTCTATGGGGCAGATTCAATTCCCTGTGTTGTTCTTAAGCACAATGTGGGGCATGTATCATTACAGTTCGTATGGTTATTTTAACACAGATTTTTGCTTGCGTCTCACAGAAGTGCAAGCAAAAATCAGCATTGAAATTACTGTACTAACGGTAATAATCTTTAGAACAACACTGGGAATTGAAACTGCCCCTATGTGTCATGTGCTCAGCTATCAAGTCATTAAAGGTAGGGTAGGGGGAACGGGACAATGGAAATTACCTTCATATGACACTGGGCCTCGTTAAATGCCCTGGTTTCAATAAATAGTCATAATAATGCAGAACTTTAGATTTTGAAATTGAGGGTTTTGTTATTTTTTTTTATTGTTGACTGAACAATTGCAGGTATAAACTGGCTGGGATAGTAGTTATGTTATGATTTCCTGCCCACATTCAGACTGGTACACTTTTAGTTATTGTAACTTTAAATCAAACAACAAAAGAGATACAAACAAAAAGTCAGACAATTACTTACCATTGCCTGTGTTCACAAAAGGCATTGCAAGGGAAAAAAGCAAAACAAAATTAATTAGCAAAATACATAAACACATAACCATAAAGCAGCAACTTCATTTCTAAAATTGATAATAAATAAACTTGCTTGCGAAGAAGAATAAAATAACTTTTGTTAAAGAACAGTCATAAAAGCATTACAGTGACAGACAATTTCATTTATCAAATAGTCAATAGATGCTGTACAAACTTTGCAGCTAGACAACTCTATTGTGAACAAAAGATAGTTGGGATTTAAGAAAAACAAACAAACATTTACACTATACAATACAGAACATCAGGAAACTTGATATTTTAAATTTTGTTTTTATTAACTTGATTTGTTGTTTATTCTTTTACAATTGATGCTTTGCATATTGTTGTTTAAACAACTGCTTGTATATTCTTTACATAGAGGTAACTACATACAATTCTAAAGAAAAATGTATTGCACTTTTCTTTGGATTATTCTTCCAGTGGGTATAAAGGCAACAACAAAATTTAATAAAAATATATTGTTATTTCATTTTCAGAAAGAAATACATTTTCAAAACATTTAATATGTATAAAAACTAACTTATAGTCAATTTGTCTAGCCTGAATTGTGGGCTGAATCTCAATGTACCATCTGCTTTATAACCATACATAATATGTATACTCTGCTCAGGAATAATCTAAAACCCAGGTAATATTGAGGTATCTGATACATTTAGGCATTTAAGAATGGAAGCATTTGCCTAATTAATGTTTTTTGACTGAGGACTATAGAGATGACAGTGGGTCATCAAATATATATGGAAGAAAACTGATTTTACTATGAGCACAGGAGAGGATTCTTTACTGTAAATGTGGACTTTCTTACCCCATGAGGTGGAGATGATAAATTCACAATACCTTTGGGTATAGTAATATATTCATTAATAATAAGGTGATTTAAGTCTGTTGTCTTACATATTAAATGTTTCAAATGGAAACGTTCTCTGTGAATGCTGTATATTTGGAAAGATTCATTTACAAATGTTATCTAACCATGATTTGTACAAATGCACCAAGTTTCACTGCACTTGTTCCATTTAAAGTACTAGGACCTGCAATCTGCATTAAACATGCTTTTGCATTGAATAAAACAGGACAATTCTTTAACTTGTTCACCTATGGAGGCAATTTATGCAGTACTAAACGCCTGCGCACTGCAAAATCAGCTTTAGTCCCACTATGCATCCCCATTTACACTAGTGTATTTCCTCCAAGGCTCATGGGTTTGTGGATCAAGGTGGTGTTTGCAGAGGACCAGAAGTTTGCACAAGCTGTAGGGAAGATTTGAGTGGATTAATGGCATTCCTGACAAAGTATCAAGTTGGCGCACTGGTACGCTTAGTGTTGCAGACTAGTACAGATTCAATATATTATTTTGCAGGTTAAGGTTACCGAAAATAGTGCATTTTTAGGAGTGTTCCTTGATGAATTTTGACCCAGCTCAGATTTGGTGATCTTTAGGTCTCATTCAATACTTTAATGGGATTTATTTTGCTCATGCATGTTGCCCTTCAGCAGAGAAGCGCATTTTAGGGCATACTCTGAGCGATATATTATCAAAACACACACACAACTACCACATGTCATAAAGACAGTCCTCGAGGAGTTTTGCGCATCGAGTAAATGGCCTTCTGTATGTATAATCTGGTAGCCTTAATATAAAGGTATCACTTACCAGATCTCGGACAATGGGTAGTGTTTTCTTCCTTCGGAGATCAGGCATACTGTCTATTCCATATAGCCCACTGCCAGGTCTGCAAGAAAAGAGAACTTGACTCTACAGCAGTATACATTTTTAAATCCAATGTTTAGTTATTATCATCAAACACAAATGCATCTAGAAAATACCATAGTCAACTATTGTAACTGCATCAATATTCACTCAATATTCACCTATGCCTAAAACAGTTCACTTACTTTTGCCACTTATTACATTTTGAGAAAATCAGGAGTCTTCACTAAATAATGATTTAGGGAGTAAAATGGGAGAATTTCAACTTTGGGGTGGATTAAGGGGGCTGGGGTTGGAGAGAAGGGGTGGAATTTCTTATTGTACATAAAAAACTGTATGATACATAAAAACTGTATGGTACATAAATACTGTAAAACAATCAGTAACTGAATTGTAAAAATAAATGAGTAGTATATTCTAAAGATGGTGATGTTTTTATTAGCAATAATAATCTCTATTAAGTGTGGTGGAAATTTAAAGGCTGTTAATTTAATTTTGGGGCTGGTAGGGGAAAGGATATTTTATTAAATAGGAATGTTATTAATTTAATGTCTGGGTTTGTGCTAGGGGAAAAGTCTGTTTATTAAATGGGAGTGCTATTAATTTAATGTAGGGACTGGTTGAGAGGAAAATGGCTTATTTTTAAAGGTAAACACCATCAATTTAATGTTAGGCTGATTAGGGGGCAAAGAGGCCTAAATATTAAACATGGGTTCTATTAATTTATTGTCAGGGCTGTATGGGGGTATATTTATTAAATTGGAATGTTATCAATTACATTTTTTGGCTGGTTGGGTGGAGGGACCCCGTTTATTAAATTAAAAAATAAAAGCTACAGATTTAATGTCTGGCTGGTTGAAGGAGTGGGAGGCCTAAATTGTTCACTCACTGTTCAACTTTCCAGAAGGTGAATAATAACTATCTCATTTACAGGAATCCAACATGCCAGGATCCGGGCAAGCAGCAACGGAGCTTAAGACACCAACTTTTGCAGCACCAGGTAATTAAAACTACAAGAGCAGGTAGGAGAGCGCAGCACAGTGTCTGAGAAGGTCTTGAGCTTGTAGAGGGCTAGGCATGTCCCCACCTTAGGATGACTACGCCTTCCCGGCAGTGCACCTTTGCTGAGAGGAAGCATCTATTTTCACCAAGATGAGGGGGGGTGGGGGGGGGGGTCAGTGTTCTCTCTTTCCCAGGGCACTAAAATGTCTAGCTAAGGCTCTGCTGATTGTTTATGCTTCAAACCAGTGACTTGGGCCTGAGCAGGGTTGGGATCAGGTGACACCTATATATTCATTATAAACCATTCATGTTCATATATTTAAATGTTACACAAATTTAATACACAAAAAATTCTATTTGCTAATTTAATTTTGTATAAAATTCTCAGTCAGCATAATAGTAATCCCCACAGCCAAAATGAAAAATGTAACTTAATGATAAAAAACTAACAGAGCTATTAGGTATATAGCTCAATCTAATATGTGGAACAAAATCCCTGAGGCTTGTTTAACTCCTGTATCTAATTAATATATAATACATAACATAATTCAATAATACCTAAGTTACAAATCTGACTCTGTTGATGGTACACATTCACACATAAGAGGTATCATTGCCCCATTTGCAAAGATTCTACTAAAAAAGGTTCTTAGCCAGTTATTATAGTCAGGATCAAAATTATCTCTGGGGCTGAGCTTTAATTTAGCAATGTATTAACTTTTTTAACTTTAGTTACTTTGTTTTCGTTTAATTAGGAATAGTATTAAAACCTAATTACTGTTAATAAATTAAAATAATATTACATTATAAATAATATCTAGTTTATTAGTTGTAAACAATTTATTACCATTTATTTAGAAAGGAGAAAATTTTCATACAGCCTAACAATGCAATGTGTTTTTAAGCAGCATATTTTGAACTCATATCATGACCCAAACTAATAATCCCTGCTCTAGAACCTGGCTTGGGAACTAAATTCCGACAGTGGAAATGTTGGCAAGCTAAAAGCTGTCCCAATAATGGAAGGGTTAGCATTTAGCCTGCCGACATTTTCATGTCGACAGGTTAACTGCCGACATTTCCACAGTCAGAATTTTGATCACATCTGCTAGAACCCGATATTATCTATAATAATGAACATTATTTATAACACCTGCTGATATAACATCACCAATTTGGACATTACATCCCCAATTTAGTTTACCTAGTAGAGATTGGCTTTACCAAAATAAAGAATAAGATACTATGAAATTCAATGTTAATTTTACATATGTAAAAATGTGCAATATACTATATACTAATAACTATTAGAGATGCTCAGGCTCGGTTCCCCGAGAACCGAACACACCCGAACTTAGCAGATCCTAGTACCGAACCGAGCAGCCTCGGTACTTTCGTGCACCCTAGGAATGGAAAACGAGGCAAAACGTCATTTTTACGTTGTCGGATCTCGGAAGCTTTGAATTCTGTAGGTACCGCCCTCCACGGCAATCCAGCACCATTTCACAGAGGGACACATTTCTTGTCAGTCTCTAGTGCAGTTGGGCAGCGTCATAGGTAAAAAAGAAAGAGGAGGGGTAGCAGTGTTCTTCAAAGTCTCCAGTGACATTCAAGAGAGCTCCATTGCTAATTGTCATTGCTGAAATAGATTAATAGGTCTGGAAGGCTTGGTCTTCTAAATCTGCAGTCACATTGTACTGTGTTATATAGGTAACACACAAAGAGGAGAGCTCCACTGCTAAATGCACCACTTTTCTTTTCTGCCACTGCTGTGTGACAATGTTTTCTATATGTGCTAGGAACTGCTGTGTGTTTGTGTCATAGCTCTGTCGCTTAGCATCCAGCCAGGTCGCTGCAGTCTTTGTTTGAAAGTGTATGAAAATAATATTGTGACCTATAAGGTGGTCAACATTGAAATTAGTGTCATTGAGTTTTATAATAATGTAGGGGGTGGGGGGAAGCTAAAATATGTGCTTTTAGCAAAAGAAAATAGGGATTTTAGAAAAAAAAGGGATCCAAAACCAAAACACGCAAGGGCGGTTTTGCCAAAACCAAACCAATACCAAAACACGAAGTTAATCCAGATCCAAAACCAAAACCAAATCCAGAACACGTGGGTCAGCGAACATCTCTAATAACTATGCCTTTCTATAGCATATCCCTGTCTAGTCACAGAGCAGAATGGCTGTATCCACTCATGTTGTATTGCAGCCATTGTTTATACAACACCTGGACTAATGGAGTATATGTTTACAGCTAAAGTAAATTCTGATTGTCGTATGATGTGAGCTGTGATGTATAACCAATAGATGTGCTTATGGCCGTTTACAATTGAAGAGGCGGAATGGGGGAAGGAAGGCTGTGTGAGGGTGTGTTGGAGCTAATGCGACTCAGATACATATGTGCCTCTTAGGAGACAGGAAACTTGCGGGTGCTTGATCACTAATGTAAGTTACAAACTGATAGTGAAGATATCAGTTTAGATGTGTCTGGTTCAACATACCTGTATAAAAAGTGTCTTTTTTTGGGATGCAGCTTTCGTCTGTGTATTGGACAGAAACTGCGTCCAACTCTACATGAGGCCCTCAATGCACAATTGTAAAGCATAGTGAACAGAAGTATGAATAACTTATTGTGACCATGGGAGTGGGTGAAGGATTTCGCTCTCCCCCCAACTCACTGAAATGTTGCTAATAACAGATGCGCTTCCCTGGTGAGATCATTTCTATTCTTCAACTGTTTCTAAAAAAATTTTTTTAAGAACTACAATGATTTCCCTGGAAATTGCTCCTTCACAGTTATTTGAATATTTGATTTCTATTCTACACTATTTGGCAGGATCTGTCACGCTTATTTAGTGAAATGTATGCAAATAAACCTGTTTTCCTAAATTCAGCACAGCATGGGCAGCACATGGTCAGCCGGGCAGTCCAGACTAACAGGTTTTTTTTACTTTATTTTGGAAACCATGTCTGAGATTTGACAATGGTGAGCAGAAGGTACCGCTGACACCGCTTAAGGGGTCTTAGAGAACAAATACTATAAACACTATTCTGTGTTATTTCTTGTAGTGATTTTGACACTCAAAAAGAGTGTCAGTGTGAACTTGATCCATGACATGAGAGTAACATGAACAAAAATGAACTGCATGCATATGTCTACTACCAAAAACAAATCATTTTTACTTGTTGCATTAGGCTTATCGCTACTCTGATATTTCCTGTAATACTAGTAAATAGGAAATTCATTGAACACAACATATTGCATGTGGAACAAAACCTCAAGAAATCTCACAAATCCCAAAAAGCTCACTTGCTACAGAACTTTATTTTCATCTCCAGTGTGTACTACCAGAAATGTCAATTAGCATCCAGCCCCATTGATAGTAGAACCATCTGGCCTACTGAAGATTGGCACAGATTATTTTTTCTTTATTGTGCAGTCAGGCTGAGAACAGATCAGTGTCTGCTGATAAAATATTTTAACAAAGAACAGTAAGGTTTTCTGAAGTAGCCTCCTAACATTATCAGTAATATGTAAACTGTGTATGATCTTGGAATGATACATTTTGCAAAAAAAACAGTGAATATTTACATAAATTCAAGAGAGTCTGTATTTAGTTGCATATCATACATTAAAATGCCTAAACAGTGTGCCAATGGAGTAACTTGCTAAACAGGGTTTATATAGGTTGCCATTGGACAAGGAGGGGCATTCCAATCAGCAACGTCTCAGTAACCTTGTCATGCCATGTTTAGCAAGCTAATCACTACTCCTCTAGTTGTTCACCCTCAGCATGTGGAGCAGTATAAAACAGAGCAGGTTGCCAAGACATTGCAGATTACACAAGCCACGGCATCTTAACTACAACAGAAGAACAGTCTGGGTGCTGGAGAATAGTCTCGGGTGCTGATCTCAGTGCCGGAGGTAAGTAACTAATTGCTGGGGTTTGGGTGAAGAGAAACCTGCTGATACTCTATTTTGGTAAATGAACATTTTGCTGAAAAGTAGCAAAGAGACTGGAGATAGACTTGCCACCTGACAACTATTTTATTAGTTCATTAAACAAAAAAGTGCAACTTCAGACATAAAAGCCCCATAGTCAGCAATAAAAACACACAGCTTTATTTATTACATTTAAGTCTTATATGAAGCATCAGGACATGATGATGCACCATTCCAAGTGTGTCAGGACCAGGGACGTCACTAGAATTTTGAAAGTTCCATAACAAATTGTAAGGTGGCCCCCAGGGTTTCTATGTCGCTCTCCCCTCCACTCAGTTACATTGCCAAGTGAGTTCTAAAGCCCTGCTCTGCACCGCAGTGCTGCTCTGCACCACAGTGCTGCTCTGCACATTGCTTCCTACCAAGATTTCCCTTCCTCCCTGAGCAGAATTCCAGCTCACTTGGGTCAAATTTTGGTGCTTCAAATTCCTTGCAATGTGGAGTTCACAAAGCTCATTTAGCTTCCTACCAACTATGGACAGCCCAGAGGAAAGCAGGGCCAGGAGTAGCACAGTTGACTGTTACAAGGAGACTGGCAGCTGCTAACTCTGCTACCCAAGTAGTTATAATCTTCCTCAATAGTCATGATTATTTTGCCATTGGTCCTGTTTTCTAATGAATGTCTAAAGACGTGGTCCTGGTTAGAGTAATGAGGAAAGTGTAGCAGACATAGCTGGCACAGGTCAGCTGGAATGAGGAGAGTGTGGCAGACATTGCTGGACTCAATTGGAAGGAGCAAGGAGAATTGAATCGTTCTCTGTCACAGTACACACAGGCAAAACCCAAAACTATATAAGGCCAATCTGCCGTTATGGCTGGTGATTTCACTGTAAGTTTGGTTATCCACAATCCTTGTTAGTTAAAATGAATTGAAGTGGAGCATTTAAAAAGCAAAAGCAGTATATACAAGTTATAGATGTGCGCTGATCCTCGTGTTTTGGAACTAGTGTCGGTTCTAAACCATTTGTGTTTCAGTTTTGCCAAAAAATCATGAAAGGTTTTGGTTTTGGATCTGAATTTAATTAAAAATGATGAAAAATAGGTAAAATAATGTAGTTTTGAGCTGCTTTCCAGTCTATTTTCCAATGATCCCTTCACAACTGTGCCAATTTTCACCAAATTTGACCAAAGTCTTCAGCGATCTGACTGGTTAAAATTGGTGAAAGAGCAGTGGCACAAATATATGGCACACATACATAGCAGTTTAACTAAAAATACAATCCCTATATCATGGGGCACAGTAAACGATCTGGCTAAATTTGGATGATGATCGACAAAGGTGGATTGCATCCATAACAAAAATCTTCAAAGAGTAGGCATACAATAAATTTGGAATGTAACGAAGCATCCATCATAGACACTTTTGCTACAGAAATAGGCAGAGTTTATTGGATGGACAATGGTAGATTTAATACAGTTAGACATTGATAAAACTAAATAGACGAAGGTGGCCTGCACCTTCATCTATTTATTTATTATGCACTTATCATTGAATAAAGTATTCACAGGAAGCCGAGAGTAGAGCTTCAAACTGCTTGTTTAGTATAAGTGCTTTTTATGCTACGAGTAAGGTAGATCTGGCTGAATAGAAATTAGTATGTGCCGTAATGCTGCCCTTGTGAATCAAACAAGGCGGCTCGTCACTCATATATATTTGCAAGTATATAAATATGTAATGTATAAAATATGTACTGTATTGGTCATTTGTGGATGGGGAGCTCGGATATATGAGGTTCTCTGTAAATTGATCGACTCTGTACCGCTCCTCGCCTGGCACAATGTCGGCAAATGGTCTGAACTCGGCACCCTTCTGGATTACTAACGGGGTACTAACGATAGGGTTGTCCCCTTTCACCACTCATATTTGCTCTCATAATATAAATTGAACCTTACTTTGAGGTCACATTACTATATCTCCTGGATAGGCCGTATCAATGCGGTCAAAATGAATATCCTTCCCAGACTTTTATATGCACTTATCATTGGGTACAGTATTCACCAGGAGCCAGTGTAGAGCTTTCAAACACCTTGTTTTACTATGAGTGCTTGTTAAGGTATGAATAAGGTAGGTCTGACTGAAAAGAAATGTGCTGTAATGCAGCCCTTGTGAATCAAACAAGGGGACTCATCACTCGTATATATTTGCAAGCATATAAATATGTCATGTATAATATATGTCATCTGTATATCAATATGTAATGTATATAAAAATGGTATGTATAAATAATATCTATATGTTAAATTAGTGAAGTGTACAAAATATGTAAACCAGACAGTTCAGACGGAACAATAGTTGGCCTTCCCACACAAGTAAATATGTATAACTCACATTGATGCAGATTTTTTATTATTATTATTATTAATTTTTATTTATAGGGCGCCACAAAGTATCCGTAGCGCCGTACAAGGACAAACAATGGCACAGTACAAGGTGAAACAGCACAGTACAAGTAACAGTAAGCACTATAACTCTGGGGGCTCAGGCTCAGCAAGAAAGAGAGGGAGGGAGGGGAAAAGTGAGTACAGGCAGGTAACTATGGCCCAAGAGGGTGGGCACGGATGACAGGTTGAGAGTCACTGAGGGGAGAGGAGAGAAGCGAGAGGAGACAGAGGGCAGAGGGACTGAGAGGAGGTGAGCTGAGTAGCTGGAGAGCGCAGTTAAAAGTGATGGCAACAGAAGGTAGGAGAGCCCTGCTCAAAGGAGCGAACAATCTAAAGGGAGGGGAAGACAGACAGACACATGGATGAGACGGAGAGACGGGAGGAAGGGGGAGAAGGGAAGAAGGGATGAGAAAGAGAGGTAGCCGACCGGTGGGAGTTTAGGCATGAGACTGGAAGGCTTTAAGGAAAAGGTGGGTTTTTAATGTTCGTTTGAAAGAGGACAGATTAGGGGAAGTTCTGATGGAGCGGGGGAGCTTGCTTCAATGGAGGGGAGCGGCGCGGGAGAAGTCTTGGATACGTGCGTGAGAGGAGGTAATCAGAGGGGAAGAGAGGCGACGATCGTTGGACGATCGCAGTGAGCGGGAGGGAGTGTGAATAGAGATAAGGTTAGAGATGTAGGGAGCAGTGGAGTTGGTGAGGGCCTTGTAAGTCAGAGTGAGGAGCTTGAAAAGGATTCTGTAGGGGAAGGGGAGCCAGTGAAGGGCTTGGTAGAGTGGGGATACAGAGGTGGAATGGCGAGAGAGGAAAATAAGCCTAGCAGCGGCGTTAAGTACAGATCTAAGGGGAGCGAGATGAGAGAGTGGGAGGCCGATAAGGAGAAGGTTGCAGTAGTCCAAGCGGGAGATAATCAGAGAGTGGACGAGAGATTTGGTGGCATCCTGGGAGAGGAAGGGCCGAATGCGGGCAATGTTGCGATTTGCCAAACATCTGTCTTGACAAGTCAATGCAATTAAATTTGAAAGTCCACATTCTGAGAAATTAAGATACAAAATTTAGCATATTGGTCACCCAACTAGCAGTTAGTTAGCAGTTGACAGCACAAGTAACATAGTCCTCTACGGAATGGTAACTAATCATTACCTTCATCATCATCCTCATTGTAGATGTCTATATCAATTACATGCCTTTGAATATGGAAGATATACCAAGTAGGTACCCGTTAGGCAACATGTGTGATACATTGGAGAGGGTCAGCAGCAAATACATTAGAGAGGGTCAGCAACAATAAATTGGAGAAGGTCATCAGCAATACACTGGAGAGGGTTAGCACTACAGCAAATACATGGGAGAGGGTGAGCAGCAAATACATTGGATAGGGTCAGCACCAAATACACTGGAGAGGGGACAGCGTTGGCAGTATCAGAGATCATTAGAAAGACAGCGTCAGCATCAGTAGACATTATTTAACAGAGGATGAGACAATAACGGCACAATGTTAAATGGTGCAAGAGGGCCTTGTACTTGGGGCTACCCACCTAGCTGTGATACCATGTGTTCGACAGCTATAGGATTTACATAATAGGATTGATGGGCAGCAGAATAGATAGGGTTATAAAGTCGATAATATAATGACATCAACAGCATAATTAGGACAACAATTGAAATATAGACAGTATTTATTAGGTTAAAAATTCAAATGTAGAGAGTATTATTCCTAACTCTATCCCTGTCCCAATCACAAGACCTGTCCTTAACCCTATCCCTGTCCTTAACCTTATCCTTAACCCTATAATAATAGTGTCAACATTTGAAAAGCCTACCTAATCATACTGTCCACCATGTGAACTGGCGACTTAATAATACCGTTTACACCTTAATTGTCAACTGTTACACAAGTTGATAGACCAAGGTCAAAAGGTAAAACAGTGCACGATGGAACTGTTCTTGGGCCCACCCACCCACTCATATGTAAAAAAGGAAATGCACTTAGTTTAACAAACCAAGCACTTCAGCAACACGGGCTGCCACTTTTGTGGCTGACGTGAAGAACTGATGTTTTCTTTGAGATTGAATTTGACAAACAATGTTTGGATTTTGAGGATGCTTTCGTCAACTTTCTTACCATGTTTCCTTTTTTACTATTGGAGGTCGTAACAGTAGCACCTCTGCCAGTACTGGTACTGGGCTGCTCCTGACCTGTATGGTTGCCAATATGAGTAATGCCACTTGAACAGAATGGAGCTACTTGTAGATGCCTGCCACCACACCAGGGGAACGCCCAATGAGACAGGGACAGGAAGGAATGATATCTTATAATTCTTATGACACCGCTTCACAATATACTTATAAAGAACAACTTTTATAGTCAAAGACAAGAACACCCTCTTTACTTTTTTGGGATATGTAGCTGCTGACCCTCACACACAAACACCATTTTTTTTAATAAGGATGTCACTGAATGACACTTCTAAAATCAGCAAGTATTGAAAAATGAAAAAGATTAGAATATTTTGTGCTTTTTTTGGGGTGTGCACCTGGTGATGAACCTCACCGGCAAGTATCTTTTTTAAATATAAATGTCACTGAATGTGCCTTTCAAAACTGACAAGTATTGAAAAATAGAAAAGATTAGGATATCATAATAAATAGCGTTTTTTGCAGTGTGCAGCTGCTAATGAACCTTACCTGTTAACAACTTTTTTTAACATGGATTTCACTGAATGAGACTTTCAAAATGGACATGTATTGAAAAATATAAAAGATTAGAAAATACAGCATTTTCTGGGGGGTGTGCAGTTGCGTGCTGACCCTCACAAATACTCTTTTTTTATGGATTTCCCTGAATGACCCATTCAAAATGGACAAGTATTGAAACATAGAAAATATTAGAATATATAGTGTTTTTGTGGGGGTTTGCAGCTGTTGATGAACCCCACCTGCAAACACCCTTTATTCAATATGAATGTCATTGAATGAGTCTTTCAAAAATGATAAGAATTGAAAAATAGAAAAGATTAGAATATAGTAATATATAGCGTGTTTTGGGGGTGTGCAGCTGCTGGTGAACATCCCCCACAAACACCCTTTTTTAATATGGATTTATATGAATGAGCCTTTCAAAACTTAGTATTGAAAAATACTTGAAAAGATTAGTATATAATAATATATATAGCCTTTTTGGGGTGTGCAACTACTGCTGAATCTCATTAACAAACACCCAGTTTTTCTCAAAATTATTTCAGCTGTCTGCCCCACACAAGATTACTTTCACTAGAAAAACTTTCAATTATAAAATAAATCTATTTAATTTTTTGGATTCTGCTGCTATATATATATGCTATGCAATGCATTAACAACAACCAGTAGCCACTAAACTGTGTAAAGTGTATTTAAGATTGAAATTAAAAGCAATTGATCAGCAAACAATTGTAGCTGACTATTCTCTACAGAATTGCTTTAATGACAGGATTCAACTGCTTTCTATGTCCCTGTGTCCCTCCCTCTATGTCACCAGGAATGCTATTTTCTGAGAAAATGGCACTTGAGAAGAAGAGGGAAGACTATATATACAAAAGATGGTGATCCAAAACTAGTGTTTTGCAAAAAAAATGACCCGGTTTTACTCGGATCCCCAATATCAGTTTTCGTCAGATTTCACATATTCCGAACCGCTCATCTCTAATACAAGTTTATATTTTTATATTATTAGGCTTGAAGTGCGCCTAATACTGTCAGTATTGTGCACTGAAAGATACAATGCAATTGCCCAGCAGCAAAAGATCCCTGGAATTTTTTAAAGCTAGCAAGTATTCTCTTTCTGTAGTGTATGGCTTTTACAGGCAGCTTTTTTGTGCAGTGCATAGTATGTAGTACATGGGATATATTTTGTGCAATGAGATAACATATATACTTCCCTATGTATTTCCCATGGTATGAAGCAGAAATATAAATTTGGACATGAGATATCCTATACAACATGACATATATAGACATATTTTGCGTTTAAACATAGTAGTACTGTATATACAATGATACTGTAGTATTCTTGTAAATTCCGTTTCCTTATACACATCTAAAATGCTCTATGCACTCATGTAACCTACATTGTTCTAAGAATATATTATTCAGCTACAGAGTGTCTGTGTAAAATGGTTTAAAGGCTACAAATAGAACTCTGTATAACCAACAGGGAATTTGTTAGTGGCCACTTAGAATCTTCTTAATTCCCAAATTTGATTGGGAAACCATTATCCAATCCTTAAAGCTACATTTTTTTTTATGTTCTGCTCTAGCTGTTTATGATCCTGTTCTTCACTGTAAGTACTTTATCTACCTAAGGGCACAATTTCACTGTGCAAAAAATGCTTTTCAAACAGAACTTATAGTGGTATTATTTTAATAACCCATTTACCCCCTGGTCTGGTTCAAGCATTAATTCTCACTAACTCATCATATTGTTCTCTCCTGCAAACAGTTCATCTCACAAAATGTCCTTGAAGTGATGAGAAAATTTGTTATGGTAATTACAGACACAATATTTCCCCTATAGTACGGCATACTATATATAGGATGGAACAGACAATTTGTGCTGTGTACAGTATTCTACACTATATTCCTGCCAAAAAAATGCATCTTATTTTATCTTCCTACTTAATTCATACTTGTTTTCTTTAGCTGGTGTTTACAAATCATTGTTCACATACAGCAGAAGTGACAGATGTGAAGTTGCAATGTAATTTCTGTTAGTAGTGTATTCCTTACTCTCTCACTACTACCACTGAATCTCTACTAGACTAGACTAGGTCTGTAGTATATGCCTTACATTTTTGTATCTCTACAGACATCTCCTGTATACTAGAAGTATTAACTAGGAATGGGAATGGAGAAATTACCTATTTCACATTGGCAAACTAATTTAAATATTGATGGTTCTCTGAGGCATGCAATTGGAAAATCATTGTTTCCGGCACTTAAGACAACGGCCCCAATTGAATGTCTCAAATTCACCCAGTTTGAACAGGGGAAGTAAAGTGTTAATAATGTAATTTAGCTAGTCTTGCTGATTGATGAATATAATTGATGAATATAAGAATAAGCCACTTTAGCATGTGGGTATCTGGGGCTTGACACCTTTGGGGATCATCATCATCATCTATTTATTTATATAGCACCACTAAATCCGCAGCGCTGTACAGAGAACTCATTCACATAAGTGAATACCACAATCTGGCATAGTATTTACTCTGCATCAGCCTCATTATGAATTTATTATATATTAATTTGCCATTCTGAACGAAAACTCCTTTTTAGTAGTTTCTCTTCATGGTACCAGTTTGTGGTTGGCTTATTCTTTTGGCATTATTTTACATAACTTTTAGGTAGCAAAGTTTAATGAATAACATGGTTAGGAGGCAGTGGCTGATCCGGGGGAAGAGAAGATCGGGGCAACCCCCTCAGCAGCACAAGCCTATCTTTAAATTATCGTCCAAGATACCGATCAAAATGGGGAGGAGCGGGGCAATCGCAGGCAGGGCCGACCGGGGCCCGCCAATCTGAATGAAGGAGGGGCGTGATTATGATAAATCGCTCCACCCTAAATATAAAGTCTAGGTCCACCACTGTTAGGGGGTAATATTACAAAAACTGTATGGTTATGCTGGCAATAACATGTGTTGACCTTGACCTTGAGTGAATTGGCTTTATATGGTAAAAACTATTATAATATGCGAATTCCTATTTCTTTGTTTTGTTGTTAAAAAGTAACATCTATAAATAAAGCAGATTTAAGCAAAAGTGCACAAGTTGCTACAATGTACAATACAATTAGGAAATACGAAGAAATATAAATTTATTTAAATTTTACAGAAATGCTGCAATACTAATATATGATGATTATTTGAGACATCAGGGGATGGTTTTAGTGTTTAAATAACAGCATTGCACAGACCCTGATTGCTGAGCCTGTTGGCTTGTACACAAAAGCAGTTTCCCATCACCCATACTATATTTGTGTGAACTACCAACTGGCACTCCAACCACTTGAACCCCAAGAAGAAAGTGGCAACAATACACACAAGTGTGTGGAACATAGGCTGTTTCCTACAGTCCATGTTACATGCAGCATTCACTGTGGATGCTCTTGTGAACTGTAAACAGGTTCTTGCTAGGGCCAATAATTATAATTATATACTTAAATTTGTAGGGAAAGCACTCCATGTCCAAAACCATACACAGCTATGTTAGCTTTTTATTTTCTTTTGTATTTGTCTATTCATAAAGATTTAGGGATATATAATTTGTGATGTTTGCAGGCTAGATGACGCTAGCTATAATCTTGTACAACTCCTGTAGTTTGGGACCTGCCCAAGTGGAATTGAAAACCCATCTGCAGCTCATCACAGGGCCCAGTGTTGTGTGTCCTCCAAGAGGCAGGAAAGCTGGGGAAAAAACAGATCGTCTGTTCATCAAGAGTGGGTGTGTACTAGACAGGAGCTCAGGAGAGTCCTGCATTACAGAGAACAAAGATTTATACAGTGGCCAGTTGTAAACAGGAGGGAGTCTGTTCCAGGCATAGCTGGAACCACACTGAGTGATCATGGCGACTGATTGAAGAGGGACTTCAGCAGTACAAGCACTTTGGACTTATATGGCTAGACACTAAAGTGGTAAGCAGCTCACTGGTTAGAGATGGGAATGATGGTGGTATCTTGAAACGTAGTTATGAGTGACAAGTGTTTCTTGTTTTCCTGGAAACCGGTAATTTTATTTGTGTTTTCAGTTTATTGAGTGGAGACCCTTATGAGCAACTAAACACATATTCTCTATTAGACATCAATAAAGCTTCAAAAGCTTCCCTATTGTACATGGGGAAAAAATCTTAAACACACAAAAGCATAGTAATAATGAAATTAGAAAATTGACTTTCCGTAAAAGTACATTGATAGTACATGTTTTATGATTTATTAAGTCTCATTTACAGGTGAACTACAGGTGCTGAAAATGCCATAATATTTTGTGGTTATTTATATTTCAAGCTAGTTCATCTTAACTCATTTTTGTTTGCTCCTGAATGCTGTAGGAAACATCCATTGAAAAAAGCTACTTTACTCAGAATTCTTCAGAGTTATACAATATATTAGCAGGTGTCCATGCAGAGCCGGGACTCTCAATCAGGCCTGACCACAAAAAGGATAATGAATGTATATTGCAGGCACTTTATTATAACTGAGAATAACTTCAAAATGGTAGGGAACATTTAAGTAGTACTGACTGCACATCTTGCATTGCTATCAAGGATACATTTGCAGATACTTAGATCAAGGTACTAATTTACAGATACATTCACAAACATCCAATCACAAGCAGTGCATTCACAAACATCCAATCACAAGCAGTGCATTCACAAACATCCAATCACAAGCAGTGCATTCACAAACATCCAATCACAAGCAGTGCATTCACAAACATCCAATCACAAGCAGTGCATTCACAAACATCCAATCACAAGCGGTTTGCTATTGCTGGTGACCATCATCATCATCGTACAATGTTTGCACCTGCCCTTGACCATTCATAAATAATACAGATTGGACAGGTATATATATGTCTGTGTCTCAGTCTGTATCTGTTTGCACTTGTGAGAATGTTCTTACTGTACTTAGTTTATACTAGTCTGCTTTCTCCATCACCTGCCCTGTATCTTTAGTCACATGGGGCCTGATTCATTAAGGATCTCAAATGAAGAGGATACTCATTTCAGTCTCCTGGACAAAACCATGTTACAATGGAAGGGGTGCAAATAAGTGTTCTGTTTTACACATAAGTTAAATACTGCCTGTTTTTTCATGTAACACACAAATACTTGATAGCTTATTTGTGCACTGAAATTTAAAGTTGATATTTGTGTGTTACATGAAAAAACAGGCAGTATTTAACTTATGTGCAAAACAGAACACTTATTTGCACCCCTTCCATTGTAACATGGTTTTGTCCAGGAGACTGAAATGAGTATCCTCTTCATTTGAGATCCTTAATGAATCAGGCCCATGGAGGCCAAAATATTGAAAATCTGCATAGGTGCATTTGCATGCTGTAATTATGCAATCTGGCATAGTATTCACTCTGCATCAGCCTCATTATGTACAGGTATTTATGATATATTAATTTGCCATTCTGAACGAAAACTCCTATTAGTAGTTTCTCTTCATGGTGCCAGTTTGCAGTTGGCTTATTCTTTTGGCATTATTTTACATAAATTTTAGGTAACAAAGTTTAGTGAATAACATGGTTAGGAGGCAGTGGCGGATCTGAGGGGGTAGGATCCGGGCAACCCCCCCAGCATCACAAGCCTATCTTTAAATTGCGTCCAAGATGCCGATTGAAACGAGGGAGGGGCGGGGGCAATCGCAGGCAGGGCCGACCAGGGCCAGCCAATCAGAATGAAGGAGGGGCGTGATTATGCTAAATCACTCCACCCTAAAAAAAAAGTCTAGGTCCGCCACTGTGTGAATTGACTTTATATGGTAAAAACTGTTATAATATGTGTAATCCTATTTTTTTGTTTTGTTGTTAAAAAGTAACATCTATAAATAGAGCAGATTTAAGCAAAAGTGCACAAGTTGCTACAATGTACAATACAATTAGGAAATACAAGGAAATTAGGCACACTATGAAATAAAGTTTTATAGAAATGCTGCATCACTAATATATGATGATTATTTGAGGCATTGGCAGAACTACCATTGGTGCAGCAGGTGCAGTGCACCGGGGCACATGGAGATAAGGGGGACCACTGCATGGCAGATGCAGAAGGTCAAGGGCCCTGCTTCCCTCCTCCCTGCACCAGTGCCCACAGCTCGCTAGTTCCACCCCTGATTTGAGGACCTCAAAAGAAGGAAAAAATAATAATTTTCACTTCAGGACCCTTCATAACCAATAAGCAAGACACTATTTCCACTATATATTTTCTTTCACAAACTTTTAAACAAGTATACTCAACAATCAAAGTGAAAATAAGTGATACCATCAATGGAGTGACAGAGGGCCTGATGAGTGTAATGCAAACATAAGTGTAACTTGCAATTAAAAAAGTTGCACACAACTGTCTGCCTCTAGGTATGAATCTAGCAGATGCATCCTTGATAACAGACACACCCCTCAGACACTTATGTCCAACATACAAACATGTACAAAAACCTTTTTATATGTAAGAATGAAATTGCTATTGAAGCATCATTTAATCTTGAATAACCTAATACAGCAGAAACGACTTCCTGACATGTTCCTGACATGCAAAAATGTGCTATTTTTTAAATCTTTGCTACACCACACTTAACAAATCATAATCTATTGAAGTGTGACTACTAAAGTCTCAATAAGCGTCTGTGAATCATTGACAAACCTCTAATTACAAGCGGTTCTCTAGTCATCACCATCATATGCTACTTACACCTGACCCTGACTACCGGCAAATAAAAATCGCTTTTTCAGACTTATCTGCGACTGCCTACTAGTCTGAATCTGTGCGCATTTGGATAAATAGGCCATTACTGTACATTGCCTACGTCAGAACATCACTTCCCTCCCCCATCATGCAGGTCTGAATAGCTGCAGTTGCGCACTTTCTGAGCATGCGTAATTTGAAAGAAATGCAAAAATACGCTATGCAAAAAGGCGTACGTCTCTCTGAATCAGGCCTAGAATGTATATTCTGGTAACTTGGGTTTTGCTTCTAACTAGTGCTTTCCATGTTATGAAAAAACAGCAGGTATCTATATGTCTCTAGTTATTGGGCTCTTCTTCAAATGTCAACATAGTTATCAGTAGATTTATATAGTACTACTAAAAGCTTTTTACTGATACTTTCCCCATAAAAGCAGTACAGTAAGTGTAAATACCAAGTGATTTTGTTAAGGAAAACACATGAAACTGTTAAGCTGATTTATCCACAGTGTGGATATCAAGCAGAAAAGTAAGAAATAATATGTACTTTTATCTATTTCAAGCTGCAGTTACAGTAAGTAATTGAAAGAGATCAATACTTGAAGAAACTGAAATTAGAAAATTGACTTGCCACAAAGCACGTTGGCAGTACATCTTTTATGATTTATTTCAAAGTCTCACTTGAAGGTGAACTACAGGTGCTGAAAATGTCATAATGTTATTTTGTGGTTATTTATATTGAAATCTACTTCATCTTAACTAATTATTGTTTGCTCATGAATGCAGTAGGAAACATTCATTGAAACAAGCTACATTACTCAGAATTCAGATAAATATACTATGGGCCTGATCAATTAATTAAGGCAAAAAAAGGTGTAAATGTTCTCCAGGACAAACCATGTTACAATGCAAAGGGTACAAATTAGTTTATTATTTTGCACATATGATAAAACTGGCTGTTTTTTCATCTAGAACACAAATACTTGATAGCTTTATTTTTACATTGAAATTTAAAGTTGATCTAGGACATGCCCTACCCCAACTATAAATCTGTCCCCACATTTTAAATTTACCTCCCCTTCAAATGCAACATGGTTTTGTCCAGGTGCAAAGTTACTCCTTTGTTTTGCTTTACTGTCCGTAATGACTCAGGTCTTATTTTCGCAGTTGTCCATGCAGAGCTGGATGTTGTTTAAATGGGGAAAAACCTGATAACCAAGCTCTGATCTGACCTCCAAAGAATAATGAATGTATATTGCAGGCACTTTATTATAACTGAGAATAACTTCAAAATGGTAGGGAACATTTAAGTAGTACTGACTGCACACCATGTATTGCTATCAAGAATTCACTTACCAACACTTAGACCAAGGTACTGATTTAAAGATGTTACAATATGTATATTCCAACAACAATTGGGCTGCTCAATTTCTAGATAGCAATAGTAACTATGATAATTGCTTGGTTGTCTCCAATAACTTATTGTATTTTATTTCCATGCTCAAAAACCTTTATTATCAGAGTAATGGTGAAACTGTAAATACGACAGTAAACATGTAGCTTCATTTTCTACAATCCACCCAAAATGTAATTCATATTTCCTTGTGGAATCAAGGATTCTGTTACAAGTATTATCCAAAAGGAACATAGTAAAGCTGGGATACCGACTGCTCCCACTGTTGGAATTAATATATCCGGTACTCTTTCATAAAGCTCTGGTGATCTAGTCTGAAGAGAACTGGATGGCTTTGAACAAACCGATATAAGATGTTACTAGTTTTTCTACAGTGACAATTAATTGTAATTGTGAGTTCATATTGGGGTAAGGAGGATTTTTTATTAAATGTGAATGCTATTAATTTAATGTAAGAACTAGTTGGGGGAAAGAGGATTATTTAATAAATGTGAGTTTTCAATCGTTGCTCGGCTTTCCAGGATATGAATAATACCTATCACTTTATCGAACAGAATACCAACATACCAGGATCCAACCAAGCAGCAACTGAGCTTAAAACACCAGCACCAACAAGTAGGCTTAGTCTGCTAATTGTCCAGATATTGGAAGACTTTTCCATGCAGTAAGCACTTTAACCCACTTCACACTGCACTGCTCATGAAAGGGTAGCCCTATAGAGCTAACAGTGGTGAGCACTGCATTGCAGGTGTGGTTAAAGATAAAGGAATGGGTTGGAGTGTGGCCTAGAACTATCTATCCATACCCCTTGCATGTTGGCAATGACCACTCAGTCAGTGTGCCATCATTAAGTGCATGGCACCACCTTATGCAGATTTGACCCAGTCTACTGACACTTTTGCCCAAACCTACAACATAATCCCACTTTCAGAATATTTTCCAGGGCCACTTTCATTTTCCGATTCACCTTTGTCCATGAACTCACAAAGTCTAAAACCTTGTGTACAGCCTGCATGTCATAGTTTTAAACATGAATACTGTGATTTACCTCATTATGCAGATTTGTCACTGGCATTGTTCATTGTTTCTCAGTAGCACTTTGCACATGTAGCACTGTGTGTACTGACTGCTAATCTTAATAACTTGTCTTATTCTGCATGTAAATTCTACATATGCTTAAACACATCTACTTAGTTGCAAGGTGAAATCTGAAATATATTTCAAATGTTGACTATTATGATTATGGAAAAGACAATTTATGAAATGAAAGCAAAAATTTGTATATTCTGATGCTATCAAGTTGGGTTGAACAAGTACCACATGCCTATACTGTATGTGCCTGATCCTATAGATGGTCTGAGATGGGAAGATTACTTTAACATTCCCTATCGATTCACAATCAGCATTGTACTCAGTGGACCTGATTCATTAAGGAAAGTAAAGCAAAAAAATGAATAACTTTGCAACTTGGTAAAACCATGTTACATTGGAGAGGGAGGTAAATTTAAAATGTGGTAACAGATTTATAATTGGGATAGGGCATGTCCTAGATCAACTGTAAATGTCAGTGTAAAAATAAAGCTAACAAGTATTTGTGTGCTATATGAAAAAACAGTCAGTATTTTCCTTATGTGCAAAATTATAAACTCATTTGCACCCCTTGCATTGTAACATGGTTTTGCCAAGGTTCAAAGTTACTCATTTTTTTGCTTAACTTTTCAGAATGAATCAGGCCCATTGTGTAGACATGCTCAACTGTACAAAGGCATGTATGTCTAGGGTCTGCCTGGCTGTGTGCCCATTGTTACAACCACTTGTTTGACTCTTATATTGTGATTAGACAAAAGTACTAAGGGGAAGTGTGACATTCATGTTTCTGCTTTGCCTGTCTCAAGCTTTGTATTACATTGATTTATATGAACCTCATTGAGTTTACAACTTTTGCTTTAAAAAATTAAGACAAGCTTTTGAAATGTCTTTTTGCATCTGCCTTCATATACTATTCAATACCTTCCAACAATTAAAAATCCTATATTATGACACAGACACATTCCCTCCAAAAAGGGGGCATGATTGTATCATGTTAGGGAAATGAGCACATCACAGTGTACCTGGTCACGAGCCTGGGGCATGTCTAGTGTTTCTGAGAAGCGCTAGGCCACCCCAAACCTCTCACATAACAGCCTAGTAGTGCCATATTCACCAAAGGTACCTACCTCTGGTGTATGTAGCACCCACTCATTATCATAAATGGGGGCATACCTCCCAACTTCTATGAGTCAAATGTGTCGACAGCAGCACAGTCCCCTCAAATCGGGAATGTCCCTCCGAAAACGGGACTGTTGTTAGGTATGTTATTGAAATATACAGTATATTTTCCACATATTCTGCATGACACATTACTGCATTACTGTCCTGTGCTATTTATCTGATACTGTTCATTATATTGATCATAATAGATTGTGTTACTCTTAGGGGGAGATTCAAGGTGTGAGGTGTCTCCAGAAAGTCCGCAAAGGATAAGAAATCACACTGATGTTATGGCTGGAATCTCTGCTCATTTCTTACAAAATGAATGGAGATTACTATGATAATTGCTGGCAAAGTGCGTAGCGTGATGTCCGTGTGCCACGCAGATTAAATTTCCCCCTTAGTCTAACATATAATTATAGCTACTTTTTATAGCCATATCAGAATATTTTACACTGACTTAATACATTTTACATTTAATCACAATAAATTAACTCCATTAACTATTTTAAACCCAACATTAGTTAAAATTAAGTTCTATATATTTAAGCTGCTTAATTCATCCACAAGACATGACTTTCTAGAGATCCTTAAGGGAAGGGGCCGGCAACCCTCGGCACGCGGACCTCTTCTGGCTGACAGCTCCATTTTAATAGTCTTCAACTATTTTAGTGAAACAGCTGCAAGGGTCCCTTGAGGAATGAAAAATGTGTGTGCTGAGTCTCCAGTCAGTAAATATGTGGCATTGTGTTATCTGGGGGCACATCTAGGTGGCATTATGTGATTTGGGGGCACATCTAGGTGGCATTGTGTTATCTGGGGGCACATCTAGGTGGCATTATGCGATTTGGGGGCACATTTAGGTGACATGTGAACTGGGGGCACATGTAGGTGGCATTATGTGATCTGGGGGCACATCTAGGTGGCATTATGTGATTTGGGGGCATATTTAGGTTGCATGTGAACTGGGGGCACATCTAGGTGGCATTATGTCAGCTGGGGGCACATCTATGTTTCATTTTGTGAACTGGGGGCACAACTACGTGGCATAACATTAATGTTTATTTGATGGAAAATGTCAGTAAATAGAATTTGATAGTTTTACAAGCAAAGCTGCAGAAGAAGTGGTAGTATGGAATACCACAGTTACCAGTCCACTTTGACCACTGTGTGTGTATATATGTGTATGTGTGTGTGTGTGTGTACATATATATATATATATATTTATATCTGGCACACCTGGCCTCGTAAAGATAGTTTCTGGCACACTGATAGGCAAAGGTTGCCAACCTCTGTTTTAAGGTATTCCTATGGACCCTGCTAACTATTACTTTTCCTTCTCAGCTGTATTACTCTTACCTTTGACATTTTCCAGCCCGAAAACTTCCTCTACACTGGATGATAGCTTGTCTCTCGCATTTAATATAAAAAATTGAAAACTTGAAATTGAAAAATAACCTTTTAATAAACAAGTTTCAGTAATATGAAAATGTACATTGACATCTGTGAATCAGGTATTAGTTCTCTACTTCCCAACAGTGCGCTGAAATCTATGTTAGCTGAAAAAGGGAAATTACTCTTTTAAATAAGAAGAGATAAATAAAAGGCGTCACTAACTGCAAGCGCCAAGCCAAGAATTTATGTTCTGTGGCAGTGATAAGTATACATTATATTTCTGGCACAATGCAGAACTTTTAATATACATCAAGTGAATTTGTTTGCCAGTAATTGTAAAATAACAGAGTCCAGGCACATACAATATATTCACTGCTAGGCTTAGTCCAACAGTTGGGGCACTAATTCAGATATCTGTCATAATAGTTTGTGATCCATTGCCAAACATATTGTACAACTTTGTTTTTTATGTTTTATGGACTCATTGATTTTACTATGCCTCTAAAGTAGGAGGACATCATTTTTGGCTTTTTGGGAGGAGATGGGAACAGCAGTTTTTATTGTTAAATAGAAAGTTTTTAAGGTGAAAAGAAGAAGTTGGATGTATGAATTTAATGTTATAGAGAAGTTCTGACACCACCATCTTCGTGCATCAGTCTGACATCACTACTCTGTGCTGTTGGAGGACACGGACACTCAGTCTGTGGCTTCCTGCTACTCCCCATTCCTCTGTGCACATCATGATACTATTCATGTCACAGCCCTGTCTTCAGTGAGACAATCACACAAGTGACAGATCACTGCCTCTCACAAGATCAGCACATACCTCCTGAAATGCTTTGCACTGCATGGACATTGTGATGCTCTGACTACAATTCTGAGAACATAGAGCAGGAGATGAAGTTTTATTACAAAAATACCTTTTTCAAGTGCACCATAAAAAGCAGCTGTATGCCCCTCCATTACAGGACAGTCACAATTTTCAGCGTCCATAAAAGAACATGGTTTGCCTAAATGGAGTATAGCCCTATACAAATGTGAACTTTACTGTATGGATCAAGATTTTTTATGCAATTATTTGAGCCTCAGAAATATAAACTGAAACTTATTCAGCTTCTTACACACAGTTAAAATGTTCATAAATAAACATATGCATACTTCAATGTTTAATTGGCAAGAGGGTTAGTGATTGACAGAAGGCAGAGGCTTGCATATTTTTTTTGAGTATTTGTGGACACCCTAACTGTGACAATGACTGACTTCAAAAACAAGGGATACTGTCAACCTCCTACCCACTCCTAATAACACCCACTAAGCTAAACAAAAAGTGATTGGTTGTAACTTCTGCTATCTACAACATGTTCCCACTTCCCCATCACCTAAACTGGCACTATATGGGGGGGCATGCTAAAAAAGTGCTGTCACAGCTCCTAGCTCAGGGCTTCAGTCATTATTCACAAGAGGCAGATATGGCCATGCACTGACTGGGAAGTAACAGCAGCCTCTAGGTGACCTGTGAATGAGGTTTCATCTTGGTAAGCAAAGGGTAGTGGTTGTAACACAATTACATTGTGCTGTGCTAGGAATGGAGTAGAGAAAGTAGAGATTATTTTTGCACCCACTGTTTTTATATTAAATTTTATGTTTTATTAAATATGTGTTTACCTTGTGATGCAGCTGACACTCTAATAGGTCTCTCATACACTTAGCTTTATCAGATCACAAAACACATATGTAACCAAGAGACTTATTGAATGCACACATACAAGTTTACACTGCATTCATCCTGCATTAGCAGCAGTATAGGAGAAAACATGTCTAATATGTGCTCAATATGAACACAATAGAATAAGCCAATACATTTGTATCTTGGTCCCTTAGTTCTGACAAATTACCTTGAACTATAGATTAAGGTTACACAGGTGGGTTAATCAATCCAGTGGCTTATTGAGTTTCTAACGGTACACTACCAAACCATGTGCATATACCTTTATGAGAAAGTATTCATTTAAAATAGAGTGAAAAGGTATACAATAAGATATCATAATTTATAATAATATCATATGGAATGTTTCACATAAGAGTATTCTATGTAACATTGGAATAACAATGTTAAGCCACTATAAGTCTTCTGTTTCTAAGTGGAGAGTAAATCTATTTTAATGAGTGATAAATCATAAACGAGTACACATAAGTAAGAGGATTTATCTAATCTTTCTGTTGCTAGCTTGCCTGGTTATCTAATAAGAATTATTTCCATATATAACATTGCTTTTTTTTCTACATTTTCAGACTCTTCATGATTGACACGTGCTTTGACTGTCAGATAAAGTTAATTATAAATTCATGGTTTTAAACAATAGCTCATTAGTCTTGTCAGATAATGTTCTATATCCATTGAGCAATAGCTTATCAAATATTAAATTATACATGGATTACAATATTTTAAAAATGACATAGGTTGATGGTGAAATGAGATTTCCTACTATTCCTGAATAAATTCTATATGGCTTACTACCCAATGTAAAACAAATTAAAAAGTTTTGGAAAACTCTTTTCCGTATGCCCTGCACACTTCATTAAACAGATACGAGAAATCCCGTAACTTGCAGTAGGGAGCTGGACCACACTGCATATGTCAGTGCAGCATCTGTGCAGGGTATCCTCCAGTCTTGTCAACAAAGCTGCAGAGAACACTTGCACAAAAGACACTGCTTACTATAAATACCACAAAACATCAAAAAACAAAATGTACAGAAATGCAAATACTGGTTCATATCACTTTAAATTTAGAAACAAAATATATACCTTTTTAGGCTATTTATTATAGAGTGAACATACCCACATTAGAAGGGTAAGTGGAAGGTGTTGTGTGCTAAACTACAGTTACTATAGATAATATAGATTACACATTACACCAATGTATGTAGCAGAACTGAAGAACGACAAACAGAACACATTTTAGAGGCTTTTAGACATTACATGACTATTATAGTATCATGGACAGTCTATATTATGCAGGAAAATGATGAATAACTAGATTTCATTACTACAGTGTGCACTGATGTGATTATGCCCTGTCTGCACCCTCTCCACATCCTGTATATTTATAAAGTGGTGGTTTCACCAGTCAAGAACTGGAGGGAGATTAGGTTAGTTATTACCGTATTTCCCCATGTATAAAGCGCTCCCATGTATAAGACGCACCTTAATTTTGGCCCCGAAATTTGGAAAAAAATAAATATTACGGTAGCTGTCAAAAAAGGCAGGGAGAGTATAATGGCCGGCTGCTCTGATTGTGATGAGAGCAGCTGGGCAGCACAGTCTCTGTCAGGCGCCGCTCGGCGGCCGCCCGCCCGTCTGCATAGCGCGTCTGGTTGCTAGGCAACCAGACGCGTCACTTCCCCTTCCGCCGGCCGGCCAGCTACTGACTTGGAAGCGTTCCCGTTGCTAGACAACAGGACGCTGCATGAAGATAGCGCTACGGCGCTAAAGAATGACTAGCGCTACGGCGCTGGAGTATGACAGCACTACTAGTGCTGAGGGCATTGGCTAGCAGCACTATTTAAGCCTCTCTGACCCCACTTCCTGTGCCAGAGTTTCAGGTCCTTTCCTGTCCTCCAGCGTTCCAGTGTTCCTGTGATTATCTGTTTCCTGACCCTTTCCTTCCTCCAGTTTATTGCCGTTTGCCTGTGACCATTGTGACCCGGATTGCCTTTACTACCCTTTTGGATCTCCCTTTTGTACCTCGCTGTCAGAACGTTATCGACCCGGCTTGACTCACTACCCCTTCGGATTCTCCTTGTGTACCTGCATTGCCCGCACCGTTGCCGACCCGGCCTGTCTGACATTCCTCTCGTACTTCGCTATCTGACTCGTGGAAGGACCGCGACCTGCGTGTTTCCTGCAGCTAAGCCCATACCTCCTTGCGGGGGTCCCTGGTGAACACCAGGGGCACGTTAGACTCCGCACCTTCCTCCGAGTAGTGCCAACGATAGCAGGTACGCTATATTAGTCGTGACAGTAAACTCTGGCCATGTCTACCAAAGGAACTGGTGAACCCTCAGCCCGGGACCTTCTTATCCATTTGGCTCAGCGAGTAGAACAGCAAGAAGCAGCCCAAGCACATCTCCTACAATGTGTCCAAGGTATCGCTACACGCTTCGATGCTTTACAAGGCTCTCTGCCTGCTACTCCAGCCATTACCACCTCCTCAGTGGCGTCCTCTAGTGTGGCTTCTGTATCCACTGCAACTTCTGGCATGCGTATCCCCACGCCTGAAAAATACGATGGAGATCCCAAGAAATGCAGGGGTTTCTTGAACCAGTGCTCCATCCAGTTTGAGTGCAATGCAGGAGCATTTCCTTCAGAGCGTACGAAGGTGGCGTTCATGATCTCCCTCCTGAGTGGTCAAGCGCTAGCCTGGGCTTCACCTTTGTGGGAGAATGGAGACCCTCTTCTTAATAACTCCGGCTCCTTTATTGAAGCTTTCAGGAGAGTCTTCGATGACCCTGGGAGAGTAGCCTCTGCTGCCACCAGCTTGCTGAACCTGCGTCAAGGCAACTTATCTGTCGGGCAATATGCCATCCAGTTCCGGACCTTAGCGTCAGAGCTGAAATGGAACAACGAGGCGCTGGTCGCAATTTTTTGGCAAGGTCTAATCGACCGTATTAAGGACGAACTAATTTCTCGGGATCTTCCCTCTAATCTGGATACCCTAATTGCGCTATGTATTAAAGTTGACCTACGCTATCAAGAACGCACCCAGGAACGTCCTGTCTCTAAGCGGGTGGCTTCTCGCCTGGCTCCTCAATTTCAAAACCCAGTTTTGCCTATGGATGAACCCATGCAAGTAGGACGTTCCCGTTTATCCCCAGAAGAAAGAGAGAGGTGCTTCAGGCAGCGTCTCTGCCTTTACTGTGGCGATTCCGGACATGTTCTCAAGGTCTGTCCTAAGAGACCGGGAAACCCGTCCTCCTAAACGGTAGCAGGGAGGCCGGTTTAGGAGTATCCACAGTTGCTCCCTACTCAAAAAACACCCCTGAGCTTTTTATGGCAGTCACCCTGAGCACCCCTAGAGGACCCTTCTCCACCACGGCCTTTGTGGATTCCGGCTCCTCCGGGAACTTCATTTCGGCCACTCTCGTTGCTGGGCTTCAAATTCCAACTCTCCCCTTGCTTCAATCACTATCATTAACGGCAGTGGATGGGAACCGTGTCAGCAGTGGCTCCATCTCCTTCATCACCTCACATATTCGGTTAATGGTAGGAACCCTCCATAGCGAGATGATTCAGTTATTAGTGTTGCCAAAATCCATCAATCCATTATCTTGGGGCTTCCATGGCTACGAAGACACTCTCCGCAGATGAATTGGGATCGAGCTCAGGTTACCCGTTGGGGTACAGGATGTCATCATAGATGTCTACCTAGTGTTCTGCCTCCCGGTTCCCAAGTTGTTGCTCAGTCCACGGTTACGGAACCTAGCCTTCCAGCTGCATACGCCGACTTTCAAGATGTATTTAGTAAAACTGAGGCCGAGTTATTACCTCCCCATCGGCCCTGGGATTGCTCCATCACCTTACTTCCCGATCAACCTATACCCAAGGGGCGAACTTATCCCCTTTCTCGCCCAGAGACCTTGGCAATGTCTCTATATATCAAGGAGAATCTGGAACGTGGTTTTATTCGCAAGTCTACCTCTCCTGCTGGGGCTGGATTCTTCTTTGTCAAGAAAAAAGATGGGTCTCTGCGCCCATGCATTGACTATAGACCCCTGAATCGTATTACCATCAAGAATCGGTACCCGTTACCTCTTATCTCCGATCTATTTGACAGGATCAGCGGGGCTCAAGTGTTTACCAAATTAGATCTACGAGGGGCCTACAACCTCATTCGTATAAAGAAGGGTGACGAGTGGAAGACCGCCTTCAATACGAGGGATGGTCATTTCGAATACCTGGTAATGCCCTTCGGTCTTTGCAATGCCCCTGCCATCTTCCAGAGTTTCGTTAATGACATCTTTCAAGACCTGTTGTATACCTCCGTAGTCGTTTATCTAGACGACATTCTAGTGTTTTCTAAAGACTTGAGTTCTCATCAAGAACAAGTGAGGGAGGTCTTACGAAGACTGCGCAAATATCATCTCTATTGCAAATTGAAAAAATGTGTTTTTGAAGTTCTCCAAGTGTCCTTCCTTGGGTTTATTGTGTCTGGCTCTGGGTTACAGATGGATCCCACCAAGGTGTCGTCCATCTTGAATTGGCCTCAACCGCAGGTTCTTAAAAGTATCCAAAGATTCATTGGATTCGCCAATTATTATCGACAGTTCATCCAAGACTTCTCTTCCATTATTGCTCCAATTACAGCATTAACTAGGAGATCTGCCAATCCCAAGATATGGTCTCCAGAAGCTGTTTCTGCCTTTACTACTCTGAAGAAAGCCTTTTCCTCAGCCTCTGTTCTCTCTCAGCCGGATCAACAGCGACCTTTCTTTGTGGAAG
This sequence comes from Mixophyes fleayi, assembly GCF_038048845.1. Lineage (NCBI taxonomy): Eukaryota > Metazoa > Chordata > Amphibia > Anura > Limnodynastidae > Mixophyes > Mixophyes fleayi. The sequence goes on along the minus strand of NC_134405.1, from coordinate 112,883,712 downwards.
TAGACGCCTCTTCAATAGGCATTGGAGCCGTGTTATTCCAAAAGACACCTCCAGGTACCCATTCTCCATGCGGGTTCTTCTTCAGACGATTTCTTCCCAACGAGATTAATTATGGAATCGGAGACAAGGAGCTTCTCGCTATTAAAGCAGCTTTTGAGGAATGGCGACACTTATTAGAGGGAGCCTTATTTCCGGTTACCATCTTTACAGATCACTGAAATTTGACATTCATTCGTGAAGCTTGCTGTTTGAATCCTCGGCAGGCCCGCTGAGCATCATTCTTTGCCCGCTTCAATATGATTCTTACCTTCTGTCCAGGTGCTAAAAATGGGCGGGCAGACGCTCTATCTCGTTCGTTTGATGATACAGACCGCCTGAATCCATCGATTCCTCATTGCATTATTGACCCTTCTAACATCCTTGCTATTACCAATACGGTGAAGGATGCTCCGCCCACAGGACGATCATTTGTGGAACCACAATTACGTCTCAAGGTATTGCGTTGGGCCCATTTGTCCTGTATCGCAGGTCACGCTGGCATAAAGAAGACCACATTCCTTCTCTGTCGTCGTTTCTGGTGGCCTACCATACGTACTGATATACGGGACTTTATTGCAGCATGTACCATTTGTGCTCAACACAAAACTTCCAGGAAGGTTCCTGCTGGTTTGCTCCAACCCCTGCCTATGCCTGATGCTCCCTGGGAGAGCATAGCCATGGATTTTATTACTGACCTTCCCTGCAGTTCTGGATTTAATACCATCTGGGTTGTCATTGACCGATTTTCTAAAATGGTGCACTTCACTCCTCTCTCAGGTCTACCTTCGGCCAGTCACTTAGCCGACACATTTATCAAGGAGATCTTCAGACTTCATGGTTGCCCTAAGGAAATTATCTCTGACAGGGGAGTGCAATTCATCTCTCAATTCTGGAGGGCCTTCTGTAAAAAACTGAGTACGGAGTTAAAATTCTCATCGGGATATCACCCCCAGACTAATGGTCAGACCGAGCGGATCAACCAGGATTTAGAGACTTTTCTTTGTTGCTTTACCGCTGATAATCAAAGCAGATGGTCACAATTCCTTCCCTGGGCAGAATTCTCACACAATCACCATGTCCATGAGTCTACCGGGTTTTCTCCATTCTTTATTGTGAATGGGATGCACCCTATTATCCCAGATCCGTTTCCTAATTCTTCCTCCTCAGTTCCGGCGGTGGACTGACTCTATCGAGAATTCTCTTTCATTTGGGCCACAACCAAAGCAGCTCTGCAAAAAGCATCACAGCACCATAAGACCTTTGCAGATCGTCACCGAAGAGCTACTCCTCTATTGAAGGTAGGGGATCAAGTATGGCTTTCCACTAAAGATTTAAAACTCAAAGTACCATCTATGAAAATGGCTCCACGTTTTATTGGTCCTTACACCATCTCACAAGTTATTAATCCTGTGTGTGTAAAGCTAAAGCTACCTGCTTCTTTACGATGCCATAATACTTTTCATGTTTCCCTACATTGGCCATTGGTGCTTAACAGGTTCTTTGTACCTCCATCTCGACCTCCTCCAGTTCAAACCTCCTCTGGAACAGAGTTTGAGATAAGGCGGATTCTGGATGTCCGTATTCGCTATGGGCGACAACAGTTCCTTGTGCACTGGAAGGGATTTGGCCCGGAAGAAAGATCTTGGGTGGATAAACCGGACCTCCATGCTCCTCAGTTATTCAAGAGATTCCTTCAAACAAGGGGAGAAGGAGGAGGGCATACTGTCAGGCGCCGCTCGGCGGCCGCCCGCCTGTCTGCATAGCAACCAGACACGTCACTTCCCCTTCCGCCGGCCGGCCAGCTACGGACTTGGAAGCGTTCCCGTTGCCTACGCTGCATGAAGATAGCGCTATGGCGCTAAAGAATGACTAGCGCTACGGCGCTGGAGTATGACAGCACTACTAGTGCTGAGGGCATTGGCTAGCAGCACTATTTAAGCCTCTCTGACCCCACTTCCTGTGCCAGAGTTTCAGGTCCTTTCCTGTCCTCCAGCGTTCCAGTGTTCCTGTGATTATCTGTTTCCTGACCCTTTCCTTCCTCCAGTTTATTGCCGTTTGCCTGTGACCATTGTGACCCGGATTGCCTTTACTACCCTTTTGGATCTCCCTTTTGTACCTCGCTGTCAGAACGTTATCGACCCGGCTTGACTCACTACCCCTTCAGATTCTCCTTGTGTACCTGCATTGCCCGCACCGTTGCCGACCCGGCCTGTCTGACATTCCTCTCGTACTTCGCTATCTGACTCGTGGAAGGATCGCGACCTGCGTGTTTCCTGCAGCTAAGCCCATACCTCCTTGCAGGGGTCCCTGGTGAACACCAGGGGTACGTTAGACTCCGCACCTTCCTCCGAGTAGTGCCAACGATAGCAGGTACGCTATATTAGTCGTGACACTCTCCCTGCAATCGTCCCCTCCCGCTGCCACTGTGCCTCTGTTCCCCTCCTCCTGGATCCACGCTGCCTGTCCCCCGCCTGCTGGATCCCCGCTGCCACTCTGCCTGTCCCCCGCCTGCTGGATCTCCGCTGCCACTCTCTGCCTGTCCCCCTGCCTGCTGGATCCCCGCTGCCACTCTCTGCCTGTCCCCCACCTGCTGGATCCCCGCTGCCACTCTCTGCCTGTCCCCCGCCTGCTGGATCCCCGCTGCCACTCTCTGCCTGTCCCCCGCCTGCTGGATTCCCCCCCGCTGCCACTGTAACGCTGCCCCCCCCTGTATCCCCGCTACCCCTGTATAAGACGCACCCAGGTTTTAGACCCCAAATTTTTGGGAAAAGGGTGCGTCTTATACATGGGGAAATACGGTAAGTCAAATGAAATTTTTTTAGCCCTATATGATGTCATCCAACTTTCTTAGCCAAATATTGGCTATTCTGATGGCATATGGCTCAATAGTGGAAGCATGACACTTACTTCTGAATCTGTCAGACACATTTCTGGCCCTCATCTAACATGGGGAAAAACCATGAATAAGGAAATTATCGAAAAAGATGTGTTTATATAAAAAACGTACCATAACCATATATTCCTACTTTCCCGAATGTAAAACTCCTGTATTACTAAACGTCCCTGACTAATAGGAGGCCAATTAAAGCTTTCAGAAGCGCACTAAGCAAAGTGGACATGGACGTGCCATAATGACACATCTTGCATTTTCATACTCCTCAGTCCTCATTCTGCCCACTTGTTGGCTACAGGGTGACATTGTGACATTGTTCATGTCATCATACAGCTTGTCCGCAAATGGTGACATCCAGTCACACCCACCTCTTCTTCTTATACTTGGCCTCCAAAACCCTGGCAGGGGATGGGGGCAGATATTAAAAGCAGCCAAATATGGCCTTAACGTGTTCTGATAAATATAATAATCTCCATTTATAAATCCACTGCAACATGGCATTGCTTAATAAACCAATTTGCTAACTTTACTGCAATTGTTAACACCTTAAATTTAAAGCAGATCTATCATGCAGTTTTCAAAACATTAATTGTGCAGCCTGAGAAAAAAACCTAATTACAATGTAACATTCAATTTTTTTTGAAAAATCAGCTGTCCGCCTTTACTTGTCATTAATGTCTTAGGGATTGTTTAAATTAGATGTTGTTGTGGGGTGAAGTTGTAAGTGAAGAGCTAAGGAACGGATTGAGCTGATGATCAGCCAGCTTTTATATGAGATTTAGACCTTTAGAACTTTTTAATTTTAAACAGGATTAGTGGAGTATGGTGGGGGGAAAGGTGTTATATTCTCACACTCTTAGGTAGCCATAGGACTAGGGAGAGAAAAAGGTATTGCTGGAAAATGAGAGCAGTTTAGGCCACATGAATCTATTCATTAAGACACACTCCAATATTTTGTGGAAACTTCTGATTCTATCATTAAGCAAGCTTTTAACATACTCCATTGAGTGGGTTTGGGGTTTTCTAGTTCCTACTTATCTGAGACTATGCAGCAGCACATATATATACAACATGCCCTTCCAAATGTGAATACAGTACCATACTGATAAGGCACCAAAAAGTTATTACATCAATAAAAAGTACAATAAGGATATCCAATAATATAAGTAGTTGGAAAAAGTATTTTTCTCCAATATGGCAAATATAAGTTTAGTGAACTGATTTTGTAGAAAATTCTCTAACATTTATTATTAGAAGCTCTAATTATCATAGCAATCAACAAAATACACCTATAAACATCAAACATTAGCCACGCCAAGTTAAAAAGAGTTTCCTTATCCAAAATTGTTCCTGGTAAATTGTGGAACTAGGAATTAAATCTCACAGTCAGTTTTTAATGGCATTAGTTGTAGGACATGGTAGGATTAGGGGATATATATCTCTGGGCAAAGTTTGTACCATCCACATCCCAAATGTTAGTAGAGATAGCCAGTTGCAGAACTAATGTTCAACAGATTTGTTAAATAACACTAGACTGACAGTTCAAGTCTTCACACTAATGTTCAACAGTTTACCAAGGCCTTTTTTGTAGTAGGTGGCTGTACTTTTGAAGTGACATTTACATGTTTGTGCCGTATGCTTCTTCAGATTTTCTGCTTCCCAGCAAACCTAGGTGCACTTTTAGTTTGTGGAGGCATCTCCCAAGATGGTAGCGTAGGCAGGCACCATAATATGTGCTAGGCAGACCATCTAGGTGCAATAAACAACCAAGGCCTTGTTCGCTGCACATACAGAACACTTTATCCTCTGATTAGGGTAGAGCTTAATATTCCCCCAAACCCTTTTCACTTTATAAACAAAGTTATTTCAACAAAATTTCAGATACTTAGCAGAAAACCACTACTTCACACTGTTGAGAGCCAAAAGAGGCATCAAAGCTGTCTGTATGTGTTATGGTTCACGAGTATTGATATAAGCTTATAGAACAGGGAACAGAGGTCTTCACCTTTAGCAGCCACCTTTCATGTAGAGCTTAATTTGCTCACAGGTATTTGGATGTCCCCAGGTCTTAAGTTCTTGCGTAGTGTAAGCTTATGTGCAAAATCGCGGAAGGTAGGAGGCAGTAGCAAGAATGGAGTGAGTAGTCAAAACAAGCTGAGGTCAGGGGTCCGTTGCAAACAGAGTAATCGGGACAGGCCAAAGGGTTAAACCTGGCAGCAAGCAGGGGTATCCAATAAACAAAGCCAAAGGACAGGGCAATAAGAGTTCAAGCAAAGTCCAAAAACAAAGCCATGGGTCACAACGAAGGATCAGGTCAAACAGAAGTTAAGCAAAGTATCCAAAAGGATAGTCACAGAGTAGGTCAGCGACACATGCAGGGCACAGGACATTATAAGTGGCAGGGTGGCTAAGCTTAAATACCTAAATTGGCCAATCACAGTGTAGCAGGAGATTAACCACAGAAGGCTAAAAATGAATAATTACTTAATTAACACTTTACGCATGCACCCAGTTGTCCCCTAATGACAGGATGCGGCATTGTAGAGAGAGTGTTCCGGCCTGTGCCATGGTGATGGCTGAGACGAGAAGGGAGGAAGCAACGTCCCGGCTGTTGCCTTGACAGCTGGGACGCCAGCAAAGAAAGTGAGCCGGGGATCACCGTGGCTCCTTACAGTGTAATTTTGTCTTACTATCTGCATGTGTCCACTTTGGTATATTGAGAATGTTATAAAGTAAAACTTAGTAACAGCATAAACAGTCCCCAAAAAAAAAAAAAAAAAATTCAATGACCCCCTCTTAGACATAAGCTAAACCACTTGGAAAGTGACAGCGACAGAAATTTATATGACTGACACTGAAAAGGACCATGATAACATACAAAATGTAATAAATCAATACAATTTTCTTCTGAAAATTTTTGCAACAATATTACCGTATTGTACTCAACATATCTAAAATTAGAATCTTGATTATAGTTCCTTTAATTCAATTGGCTACTTGACTAAGTTTAGTTGAAATATTTTCTAAACTATATACAGATGGGGATTACATGAATGCCAAGAATATTTGAAAAAGTATTCCTATTATTTCAATAATACATATTACATTATATGAATTTAGGTAGAGGTTTGTAGCCTTAGTCATATCCGTGATTATCATATCAATAAAGATGCAATTCATTTTGAAGTAAAAATTCACCTAATTTTTCAGCACATAAAATAAAGAGGTACAATCTCCTGAGAAACCATTATTAAGAGAACTTATAGGAACTCATGCTGCTTTTTCTTTTCTTCTTTTGTAAAAAAGTCATGCTGAGTGGGTTCAAAGGAACTGATGCTTTTCCAAGACGTTCCCAAAAAACAATTTAAGCTCAAGTAACTTAGTTGTATTTTGGTATTATTTTCTTCCTTACTTGTCACATGTCTACAGTGTAATACAACTATAAATCCAATAGAGTAAAACACACATATACATAGAAGGTGAAAAGTGACTCCTGCATAACAGTTTGTCCAAACAAAGAGTTAAATGGAATAGAGAGTACCTACATGTTTATTAGACTGTGAGTACATACATGATACTTGCCTACGTAGCATATCTCTGACATACATGTACAATCTCCATTATAAAAAAGGTGTTTTTACTGAACACTATAAGGCATATTCAATTAAGAAGGCAGATTGCAGTTACCCGCTACTGCACACTTCCCATTATCGCAACATCACAGATTTCCCTTAGCACCCCACAGAGTTGCGAAGGGAAATCCGGTACTGTATTGGCACTTTATGTGTGCAGCCATGCGTATCCGCGATCTCCTTTCTTAATTGAATATGCCCGTATAGATCTGTTTTAGCAACACCCAAAATTCATCTGTACGCTTAAATTTCCACAGCTGTATTTTAAATCTAGTGTATAAATACGTCCGACGTGAAGATGCAGCTATCATCAGCATCAACTAGGAAACTTGCAAGCCAATGGGACTCGCAGAGATATGCCTTCAGAAAGGTGTATCCTAAAGACAAGTGTAAGTCAAAATTGGACACAACTCTAAGGGGTTATCAATTAATAGAAAATGTGTATTTCACTCTCAAAACAAAAGTTTAAAAAATTGTGTGTAATTTGAATTCACACCTGTTTTAGAGATAGCACTTGGTAAGAGACTAGAGTTTTTCTTGATGACCTTACAATCATATTCACATCTAACATTTCCTGAAAGGTAAAAACAAAATAAACCTGATGCAAACGTTATTGATACAGAGCTGCATGTATCTTGCAATTCTTCCAACTTAGCATATTCGCACAATTGCTTTTTTTGTGAACATATTTTCTTGTTTTTCCTGTTTTTTACATAAATATGTTCAAATACAGCATTAGGCCCTTTATGTACGTGTGATCATTTCCTATAAATGTGTAGAAAATGAAAGCTAAAACACTGAATTAAGCAGATTTGAAAAACAGGTGAAGCTTTGAGCCCATGCTTAAAATCTTCTAAACACATGTTCTTTCTCATGCTGCCTCTGTTATTCCCCTTCTCATTACATTATGGGGAGAATTCAATTGCCGGCATTGGAGCCCGCGGACATTGAGCTGCGCACATTGACGGCAATTACAGTAGGAATCTCCACTTATTTTTCCTCACGCCTCTATTAGGTATGAGGAAAATGAGTGGAAATTCCAGTCATAGCATCGGCAAAATGTGTCTTCACAGACGTTCCAGAGACACCTCGCACCAAATGAATCTAATCTCCCTCTAAGAATCAGAACGTCTCATAGTAAATGAAGGAACACACCAATGGCACAGTATGTCAAACACGATCACGTTTGACAGTGAGTTGGATGTACACCCGTTTGAGTAGTGTAAAATCCACAAATTTGTATGGCTCATGTCCACATAAAAAGCAGTTTTGCTCACATCCAACACTTGTGTCTGCTTACGACTGGAGAGGCAGGACAGAGGAGAGAATGCAAGATGAGTACAGAAAGGGTGTGCTGGCCTAATTGCAAACAGATTCAGTAGCTGTATCAATAGCAGATGCCTGAGGGCTTGTCCAAATACACTATAATGACAGTCGCCACCATCGACAGTCTGATTGGCTGATTTCAAACTCACTTCTGAAGCTGATAGATGCTTTCTTCATTGAGCACATATTATATAATTGTTTTTGCTACTTTCAAATGTATGTGATAAGAACATTATATCTGCTATATTACAGAGGGTTTCTTACTTAATTGTAACGTAATAGCAAATGAGTTTTTCGCTATCGCAACGTGTTAAAAACACATGTCTTGTGTTTCTAACCTTGTTGTGTGTATAAGTGTATCTGTGGGATATGTATGCCTGACATAGACCTGGCGCATATGTTATTGGTGCACAGCTGGATGCAATTTGTGTACAGCTCAGCACATGGGCTCAGCATATGGACATAAATACGCTATTTTTTCATGATGCTTTTTAAACATTAATTTTTAGACACATAATACTTTTAGTTTGGGGGAAGCTTGTGTCAATGCCAATTTGACCGCAGGTGAATGCTGAAGTGGGTATGAGGTCACTAGAACCAATAGGTTCCATCCTCATACTTATTTACATGCTTTTACTGGTGTTAACAAATGCTAGTAGAAGCATGATTTGTCATGGCATTGGGCAATTGATTTCATCTTGGACCCATGCACACCAGTGCAGATTACACAGCCTCCCAAACAAACAGTTAATGTATGATTTTATTGATTTACATTTGAAAAGATGTGTATTTGCAAGTATGGTTTATTTGGTCATAAATGAAATTATTATTTATTATGAAACAATAGAGAACTTGCAAACATTTAGCCATAGAAAACAGTGCTTGCTCTTTATAACACAGGAAAGTCTGGGGATTTTATATTTGTGTCTTTTTTTTCTTTACAAGGGATTTTATCAGTTTAACACATTTTGCATTTCCTAGTAAGACAGAAAACAACAACAATATATCAGGTTAAGTGACTGTGTTGCTATAGCAACAACATACCCTTATGTAGATTAATGCTTTGCTCAAATGAGAGTACAGTAATTTTAAAGTATGGCTCACATATGTCACAGTTTTCCCAGGACAAACCTGATTTTTGCCTCTGGAAATTCTTAACTTAGAATACTTATTTCTCTCAAATTTAGATTCCCTATAGACAGCGTTAAGCTGGTGTGCTGGAAAAGATCCAAGTAAGCATTTTGGAATGAAAAGATTTATTAGATATTTTTAGCACTTGGCAAAGAACATGTGAAACGAGTGTTCAAATTTTTAATTTTAATACAATTAAAGCCCTATTCAAAGATTACAAGTGAAATAGCCAAGAAATTTTATGATACAGAAATTCTTTTATTAGCTACTGCTACGTCAAAACTTTACACTATTTAAGCAATGTTAGAAAAAATTAACCTGTCATCGGTCATCTGAAAATACATTAAGGGATAACAACCCAAAGCAAAATAAGACTAGGGGGTAAATGTATCAAGCTGAGAGTTTTCTGGCGGGTTTGAAAAGTGGAGATGTTGTCTATAGCAACCATTCAGATTCTAGCTATCATTTTGTAAAATGTACTAAATAAATGATAGCTAGAATCTGATTGGTTTTTCAAACCCACCGGAAAACTCTCAGCTTGATACATTTACCCCTAGAAATGCAGTTTTGGTGGAGTTTGCTGAGTTAAAATATAAAATACAATACTGTTTGTCAGATCTACCCAGGTCCCTAATAGGTCTAGGTACCATGCCACACTCTCCTTTTCCAACCTGACCTGTATTACACAAGTTGAGCTGGTGATAATATCCCTTCAGTTTGAACTTCCTAATCAGCCGTTTTGGAAGTTTACAGTTAATGAGCATCAACAACCATTGGGTTATGTCAAACAGATTGAGCGGGAAGAGTGTTAGAGTGTGCTCACTAATTGGTTTTAGGTGGAGATATCCGTAATCCGTATCCGTAATCCCTAAACTTCCGTCAACTGTATACATACAGACATAGGTCTTATTTCTTTAGTGCCATTTAGTATGAAAGTTTGTAAGCCCAGTTGTCACTGTCAATGATATCTGGAGTAGTGAGGTGGGACCAGAAACCATATTGAATGTGTATGTCACAACACCAGGGATGGTACCGGCTCTTACCAGCAATAATTGGTGAGCAGTGTATGTAGAGGAAACCATTTTCAGTAAACCTTTAATCCTAGTTCTGGTATCCTGTTTATGGAACGTATCTTTATACCCAGGCAAATATCTCATACCTCAAATAAATAATTATTTATTATATAATAGTGAGCACCAAAATACCATATCACTTTTACAGCTTAAATCTCTTCACACTATACATAATTACATAATACAGAAAGGGAACAGTATATTACACAAACAGTATACGTAACAGGCCAAACTGGGCTACTCACATTTCACTTCAAGCTTTAATGAACTGGCAGCTTTTATCTTGTGGGGAATGATATAGTACCAAACCCCTACCTCATGTACTCCCAGACCCACTGCTGAGGATTACTCCTCAAAGTCTGAAGGTGGAGGTGCTGCACAATAACTGTCAATAATTCTTCACAAGGAAATCATGTAGGTGGAAAACATTAGGTGGTGGTCTCCCTCTAATATTAACCCATTATTGTATTTTCCATCATTCAGAGCTCCAACCTCACTGGCACTTCTGGTCCAAACCAGCCATCCGCCGTTACCCAAAGTCCTGGAGTGATAGCAGTCAATACCTGTCCTTTGACTAACGGTGCTTAGGTCTCCATAGCTCTCTGATTGAAATGAATAACTGTAACAAACACAAATCCAAAACACTTGGCTGCCCCATGATGGCACCCACCTAGGGAAGGTGCCAATGGCATTCTTTCCAATTGACATTTATAGCCAATGCCAGTTACCCTGCTTTTACCACAGTTAACTAGAAGTTAACACTGCATGTTAAATCCCAGGTGTGCTATGTACTTGTGCATTTATAAGATTAAATAACTAATGTAGCATCATCATATGATAGAATTGCTCTAACAATATAAGGGGACCTGACTCATACCTGTCATGCAAAGCAATTCTAATAGATACATGCACAATTAATATGATAATAACTGCTGTAAGAGTTACAATCAGATACATTTTGCATTTGATCTATCAGTGTTAAACATAGGAGAGACCTAGTGGAGTCTCAGGCGACTCCTGAAGGCCTCTCCTGACAATAAGAAAACAATACAAAAAATAGTGAGAAAAAACTTGACATTGATGTTCACTGTATATTTACTTTAGACCTTTAGATAACTTCAAATACATGGTATTCTTATAGTTGGGGTTTCTTCACACTTCTGGGGCAATACTAATTGTCTAAACATTACAACAGAAAAAAAATTAAGCTTATTTTGCCCATTTTTCCTTAATACCCAACGTTCAGGCCGGCCTAGACTAATATGTTCATAGCGTTTCCTTGCCTTTCACACAAGGCTAATACGCGATAGGAACTTGATTTCAAATGTGTCTTCTTTAACCACCCCAATAATGTTTCTGTTCCTGTATTTTTAAAACTCAGTCTCACTTGGCTTTTTTTAACGGGTCATGGCAATCTTTGTAACTCATTTTGTTTTCATTAAAATCAGAATTGTACATCAGAATGGAGGTGTCAACAAGCAGTACTGAGGGTGAAGATGTGGAGGGGGCTGTTATACCTGCACCTGTCACCAACCTTGTCTCTCCTACTCCTCAAGCACTGGCCCAAGGATGACTCATTGTTTTCAGCCTTTGCCAAGGAAATACCTAAATATTAAAACCATACTACATTCTTCTATCTACTCAACCTCTTAATGTCTAAATTTAGTGTCCCCAAAAAGTCTTGTGGCCTAGGCTGCAGCCTAGTCAGCCTGATCATATCAATAACATGAAAATATACTATAGAATTATTATACCAAATGAAAGCCCTAAGTTGTCTGAAAAAAATCAATGTCAAATTTGAAAAGTTAGACCACCAAATAAATAAATTATCCTTAGAGAATTCTACACAACATATTACAGAAAAGATTTGGAATGAGAGGAACGAGCCTTCATCTTCAGTTAAGGATAGGTAAATAAGAGGAGGCCAGATCACCTGGTTATTATGATATCCCTGCTCTATGATTAACTCACAGTGTCACTGTCTGACAAAAAGATATTCCCAGCCTTTGCTATATTTCAAGCTTAAAAGAAACAAACAGAATAAAAACAGTAAAATAAAAAAAAGATAAATATAACATAATAAATAATAGATATTTTGCAGCAACAATATTTGTGTAATACATTCTGAATGAGACAGCTCTCTAGTTCACTTTTATTCACCACAGAGAGATCTGCAAATTGCTTTATACCTCCACTTCAGTCTGCCACGATGACTGCGGCCTCACCAACTGCACAATTTCAGCTCTTCTACTGTGTCAGCATTATCATTTATCTATGAAACTATCCCCACTGCTCCATCCCACATAAGCAACCTCATCTCAAAGTACTCTTTTACCACACACTATGCTTGTTTCGAGACCTATATAGGAATTTTGTAGCGTTTCCTAGAGTTTTGCTAGTTTTCTTTAGAGTGTTTTTTCCCCCCTAGACTTTTCTAGAGCCACTCCTCTTCTCTAGAACTCTCTGTTTGGCTCCAATATACTCTTTCCCAGCTTTTCTACTTCATACCTATGCAGTACAAAAGCATTTTTCAGACGGTAATTCATGGAAACCTCGTTAAAACAAGATGAATGATTTCTTATGAGCTCATTCCCACAATTGCGGTCTACGATTTTAAAACTGCAATTCATTTTTTTGTTCATGTGGAACAACCTATTTCTTATTTGCTAACACATGCAACAAGTACAATAGATTGTATTTGTAAAAACTGATTGCATGAAAAGTACATGTTAAATGTTGAAAAACAACAACACTAAAATGCTTCTAAAGTGTGTATTAGTATTCAGGTGTTTCATCCATTTACCCAGCACACATAAACAAACGCTTAATTAGCAGTTGTCTCAACCTTTGAGAAAACAGTTACTGACTCCTTTATCCACCATCCATCATTGATAGTTCCATTTACAAAACTTTTAACCTACTAACCGCAACCCACAAAGGGTGTCCCACTTGTTCCTTTTTTCCAATTAATATTAAAAGCTTTCGTAGGTAACTGGCTTTACCATTTGTAAGGGTTTCAGTATATAATATCTCTATACCTCTACAGCGCAACATAAAATGTTTGCTTTATAAACACTAGGGGCCTGATTCATTAAGGATCTTAACTGAAGAAACGTCTTATTTAAGTCTCCTGGACAAAACCATGTTACAATGTAAGGGGTGCAAATTAGTATTCTGTTTTGCACATAAGTTAAATACTGACTGTTTTTCAAGTAGCACACAAATACTTGATAGCTTATTTGTACACTGAAATTTAAAGTTGATATTTGTTTTCTACATGAAAAAACAGTCAGTATTTAACTTATGTGCAGAACAGAAAACTAATTTTCACCCCTTGCATTGTAACATGGTTTTGTCCAGGAGACTTAAATAAGAAACTCTTAATTTAAGTTCCTTAATGAATCAGGCCCTAGATAATTATAAAAGGGCATGCTTCTTTATAATGTCTAATTAACAATGTAAATATTATATCGTAACTGAAACCTGTATCCCAAAAATAAAAATGGCTGCTGATAGCGTAGGACGGCATCCAGACATTCCACGCCCTACATTTCCCCGAAGAAAGGTTGTTTTTCTCACAACCATCCCGCTCATTTACATGTTATCATCTATTCTGAGCACTCATTGAACACAGTGGTCCCAATAACATATTCAACTTTTCCCTCTCCATAGGTATTTCTGCTCTGACCTCATGCAATTATCTCTCTCAATCTCAAAAAACTGACTTGGCACTAGCTACTGAACTATTTATCTACCCCAACAGCGACCGTTTTACCCTTTTTCTCAATGTCTATTGGACCCTCTTCAATCCTGCTTTCAATGTGGCAATTCAACATAGGGTTATTATCTGAAACTAGACTTTCCTTTTAGCCCCATGTAAATAAAAATTATCTTACACAAACCATAAATTTGGGAATAGGATCAGATAAACAACCAATTGTTAGTATTATCGCCAGTGTTCATACCACACAAGGAGTGCAGAAAAAGCAGTTTTTCTTCTTAAACAGGTGTTGAATTGGGAAACATTTTTTAATTACAGAGAGAGACACATTTTATTTTTGACAGATTCCTAAAAAATTATTTAGATTGGAGCATGAGTTTTCTTACAAAGCAGCTTGACTGACATGTTTTGTTCAAGACTAAAATTACTTTTTGATGCTACATTACAATAAAGTCTGAATGTTAATTGAAATTATTCATTTTGCTTCTGCTGCAAGGCCTCTCACCTACTGCCATGAATACCCATACTTTTAATAGTGCTTTTAATGCCTAGTAAAAGTATTTAAGCAGGTATGGAATGTAACCCATTGGTTCTAATGACCCTATACCCACTGGCATTTGCACTTGCAGTTTGAGAGTGTTTGCATTACTGTGCCATTTGTGGATGCTGTCTGTGCTATTTACTTGCACAAACTGAAAGTGAACGCAGTGTGGTCAATGAAGGACACTCCATTGATGTCCCCCTGACCGCAAGTGCAATAGCTCGTTAACAACTGCATCTGAAATACAAACATGTTTGACTTTCAGAGTCACTGGCATTTAATGTAACACTAGTGGGTAAGGTTTATAAGGCTGACTTTTTTTTTTTTTGCAAAAAAACCAAACCTAACAATAAGCATGGCTGCTTGCCATTTTTCATTGTGATAAATAAGAAAGGATGAGAAATCAGGTCTATATTTTCAATCTCAAATGTTGGTGGCAATCTACAGCCCACAAGTAGATAGGTTAGGAATATCTACCAAAGGCAAGTGCAGGGGGGGAAAATGGGTTGTAAGGGGTTATAGGTCAAAAATAGACTTATAAATAGTTAGCATCAGTTACATATACCAAATGAATTATTTGTTATACATTATATGCACATGCTGTAACATGTCATCATAGCAATATCTCCAACTGCTCATCCAAGTCAAATTTAAAATTCAACATTTCAACATATGCTCCATTTAGCATATAGCACACATTTCTCACTTATAGCCTTTTTCACCTTTTGCATTTGGATTTTTTTAAAATAATTCTCTTACCTATAGTAGATTGTAGCAGCTGTCTGTTAATGAATTAATTAATTTAAATCATCTTCCAGGCAATTTAAATGTGGGTGGTGCTTTATACTGAAGCTACACTTCTGTATGGTTAAGAAACGCGTTAATATTTAAGAAGAGAGTTTAATACCGATTACTTTTTTTTACACACTGAATTCATCAAGCTGCAGACCATCTGCTTTCTAAGATCTTCCGCCATTATTTACGGTGTGTGAATACCTCTCAAGGCCTCGGCTAATTCTTGTCTCTGGATTCCGAGGGAAGGCTTATGGTGGGAGTTATTCTTCCTAAGGATATCGACTGGCATTTGCCAATATTAATATCAATCCTTTGGGGAGTCTTAACACGGGAAGATTTCTTCCTAAGAAAGCCAAATAACAACGGTGCCTTTGACTAGTGAGTGAGATTGTCTGTGAGAACTATTTTGAGGATATCAGTTAGCCTGTCAGTGAGTTCTGGCTATTTGAATCTGATTTTTTTCGAATCTCTGTTTTGCCCATTTTAATCTCAGTACTATAGTTCAGAATTTGGTCAATTTGATAAAATAGTTCTAGACTAATTAAGTTTCTATTCCAAATAAAGTAACCTTTGTGACATTTTGGGGCTTTTTTTTTCTTAATTAGAGGTTATTTCATTGTGTGACAGTTTTGCCCTTAAGAGTTACAACTTTTCTCTGCTCAGATTATTATTAAACAAATAAAGAAAAATGAAAATTACGACATAAATGCATTTATTCAAGTCAGTTCCATAATCACTACATGTTAATTGTCCCATACTTATCTGTTACTTTGTTGGTCAGCTGTGGTAATATTTGTGCAAAAGAGGAGAGAGGGATCCTGATTGGATGGTTGCATAATGATCCAATCAAAAGCCAGATGTTATTTCAAGACAGGTAAATTACAATCATGCAAAAGTGCAGTGCAAATGCTGTTTTGTGATGTCACTAGGGGCAGGCTGGGCTGGGGGGCAAGGTTGGTCCCATAGTGGGCTACCTTCAGCTGAGTCACTGGACCACTGCCATTTTTTATCCTTTAAAATATTCCTAATAGGCTGCTGAGTAGAGTCTTGCCCCCCAGGCTAAAATTTGCCAGCCCTCCCCTGGATTTCACCCTCCTATTTTTGCACAAATGACCCAATTGTTACAGGAAAGCACATGGAACTGCGGAACAAAATGGAGACATTTGCAGGGACACAAAATTTGGCATCTTCTGATGGACCTTAAGTGGCAATAACCAGTAATGCATTTTTAGTTGCCTTGCATCAAACAAAACATAGAAGAATTCTTTTTATTATAGGGAGGAGTTTAAAAAGGCTGAAAAACACTTTGGCTTAAAGTTCAGATTATGTCCAGCTGCCCTTGTACACACACATGAACAAACCAACTTTGTACTAGCACATGTCAGTATTCCAAAACTTTGGAGATATCTATAAGTAGCTCACATAATACAGCATAATTTGCTAGTGGTCCCGACCTTTCTTCAAGCTATAGCAAGATTTTACACTGTAAAATTTACAGCATGGTACTGTAAATGGCAAGATGTTCTCCACAATGAGGGAACATCATACCACTTTATCTAAAATGCTGAAATTGATGGACTTGGGTGTTTTAACCTTGACTTACAAGCTAAATAACCACTTTAAAAATAGTTTAAAACACAGATAAAATAATGTGTTTCACCAGTAACAGGCTTTACTCACCCTCCAGATGTCTGTATTTCATAAAGTTTTGAGGCATCCAAAGAACTTCCGCCAACTATCCGTGCCTTTTTAGGAGAAAAAAAGATAAAAATAATATTCTCTTTTGAATAAAGGGTCTGTTTGTCTGTATATTTACTTAAAGCTCACTGTACACAGAACACCTAACATGACAATATGTTAAGCAGGGTTAGCTCCAAGCCATAACATGTGCTATTGATTAAATATCTGAATATTATTGATTAAGCAATGCACTTTCAGTGATGTATGTTGCTACAACCAAAGGGACATAGACAGCACAAAACATAGGACACAGAAAACAATGAAGTCTGAACACATTATCCTCCAAGCAATTTAATATTTATAGAATTGTGGGTACGAAAGGTGACTGGTTCAGCAACAGGCTTTTATGTTATCATACATGATAAGCGTCAGGAGTATCCTGTTTAACAATGCAACACATTTGGTGTTCTAATAAGGCAACAAAAGAATGGGTAACCAGAGGGAGCACATGCAGTATTCCACAAGTAAAATGAAGGAACCAAACAGGTCAAGTCACAAACATTAACAAGACATGATCCCTTAGGAAAGACGTGATTTAAAACCTTTTCATCCATAGCTTTGCTATCTGAAAGAGAACCAGGAAGAAGGGGGATAGAAGTTAGAAACAAGATTGTCCAAGCAATCATGTGAACAACTCACTAGAAGCTTGACACAGTGACAAGAAATAACATTATATATAAAGATTATTAATTCACAACAAGTTACATCATGCTACAAACTAGACAGAATAAAATCCACAACTACACGTGGTGGTTGTAACATTGAAAAGGGAACTGAAGTTCTGAAAGCTGGAAATGAAACAGTTAAAATCCAGAATACAGAAAAAAAAACCTTTATTAAAAAATAAATAGTATACAAAAAATACCTGGAACAAAAATTATACTGTAACAATTCTCACTAGCAAAACTTTTTGTGTCTTGTATCAACACCATTTATTACAAATGTATCTCCCAGTACCTGATCAAAAGTAAGTTCTACTGCCGGAGAAATTCATAAATAGTTAACATCACAAAGCAATGAAGTGTCAGAGTACTTGTAGATCCATCTCCTCCTCTGGCAGAAGAATTGACTCTTGAACAGATGTTGTGAGTGAGTATTTTATAAATCTAATAGTTTGACAACCCTAGACCCTGGTAGTTCTGCTACTTAAGGGGGCTGGTGTTACAGTGTCATTTTAGTTATCGATGGAGTTCTCTCGTAAACTACTTGCAGTGTGTGTCATAGAAGAACAACCACATATTCATGTAAAGCAAGCTGGAACTCTATGCACAGTTGCATGCGCATCAAAGAGCACCAATAATTTTATTTTCTGTTATGTTATTATTTCAGAAACCAATTTACTATTGTTTTTAGATATTCCTTTTAATACATGTATAGGAATATTGACAAGCATAAGCCATTGCGATTTCACAAAGGTCACCTTGACAGAGTCTGTATGTTATTGAATTATTTTATTATGTATATTTTTAGTGATAAACAGAGACTTAAATGGCGCGGCTCTAGAGAAAAGGTCTACAATGCTGCACAGAATTAAAGGGGATGTCCCACCCCTACATTCAACAATATACACAAAAAAAATTATAACATTTATCAATTCCAATAACATCAATCTTCATTTCACCGCCACTTACAGTCAAGAAAAAGTAATTTTTTTAGATTTAGAAATATACATTCAGAATAATCAAGTTTTTACAAATACATATACTAAAGAGGTAGACAGCAACACTTTCATTCCGCGAACTAGTAACCATCATCCGCTGTGGTTGAAAAATATTCCAAGTGGACAATTCCGGCGCCTCAGAAGAAATTGTTCAAAAGTAGAAGACTATACTGAGCAAGCTAACAATATGAAAATAAGATTTGTTGAAAGAAACTATATTGAACAAGAAGTAGATACTCAGAATATATTAAGAAGATAGATAGAGAAACATTGTTGACCCCGAAAAATAAAGGTCCATCTATATCGGTAAAGGATGTACTTTTTATTACAAGATACACTAATCAAGCCAAAAATTTGGAAAAAAATTTAATAAAACATTGGCCAATATTATTACAAGACGAAAAATTAGCAACATGCCTGATGAAGAGACCAAAAATTATCTTCAAAAAAGCAAACAATCTGAAGAATAAATTAGTAAAAAGTGCCCTTAAATTAAAAGATAAAGACAACACAACAGGAACTTGGATGGGTGAAAACAAACCTGGGTTCTATTATTGTATGAATTGTCAAGCATGCAAATTAAGCAAATCCATATGCACGAAACCGATAACACAATTCAAATCAAATTATAACAATAAAGTTTACACAATTAAAGAAAAAATTAAGTGTAATAGCAAAGGAGTGATATATTTACTTGAATGCCCTTGTGGCATTCAGTATGTGGGAAGGACTATTCGTAATCTGAAATGTAGAATAGCAGAACACATTAGAAATGGGAAAAAAGGACTAACCACTGACAGCGTATCAGATCACTTCCTCAACGTACACTCCAAAGACCCCACAGGACTGAGATTTTGTGGAATAAAAAAAGTGGAAAAATCCTGGAGGGGAGGAAACTATATAGCGGAAATAGCAAAAGAAGAAACCCGCTGGATATACAATCTGAATACATTGACTCTCAAAGGCCTTAATTTAGATCTAGATCTAGGCTCCTTTTTTACATAATTAAACAACACATACTTGCTTGTTTTCTTTTCCTTTGCCCTATATATTTTTGTATTTTCACTTATATTTATTTTATTTTATTTGATTTTATATTTGTTTCTAATTTTTATTGCTTTTAATTTTATTTATAACCAATTATGACTATGCTCAATAGTTAATCACAGTTGAAGTTTTTTTCACAGAGCATGAATCAGCAGCTATTGAATAATTTGAATCAGCTGTAAAACTCTTATGACTTTAAACCACACCTTTAAACCCAAGAGGATTTATAATGGATCTTTATCAATGACTATAATCACATTGCCCTGAGGAAGCCCGTATGACGGGTGAAACGCGTTGGTTAAAGCCCCGATTATATATACCATCTTATTCCAACAAGACAAATCCGCGCATGCGCGATCATACAGTTGAACGTGACGTTCACTCGCGCACTGGAGAGCCCACCGAGAGGCTGCTACATACTGGATAGCCACCAGCTAGGCAAGGTCTGTTACCGGACGCTAGCATAGTACTGGTAAGACTCTTTTAACACGCCATTGACAGAACGAATGGGTGAGTGATATTTTATCTCACGATTCTACTGTTTGGGATACTATCTGTCACATGTCATTCCGGTATGGAAGGATCGCGCTCTCTAGGGTGTATTGCAAGAGCTGCTCCAGCTGAGGGTATCCCTCCCTCAAACAACAAGAGAAATAAAAAGCAGAAATAGCTGGGCGCTCATTGGCTCTAGATTCTTATCTATTGATAATAAATATTGACGGGGTGTGTAAATGGTCAATTAATACAATTTAATACATTAAAACAATTATTAACAATTGCAGACACAAGTGACAAAATCCGCCTGTATGTCACTAATGTTAAAACATAACAGATAACCAATATATTAGACCAGCGTTATGAATGCCACTACGTGAGTCCCAGAGGCAATTAAGACAATAAAAACAACTGTATACATAAAATCACAATAACCTCCAGCCAGTGTCAATGGAGTGCTGCTAAATAAATTCCAAATGGATAGCAGACTTAGTAGAAACAATGTTCCTGTTGCGATATCAATATGTATTAGTAACTCTGCAATAGGTCCGGCCAGGCTTGTGATTATAACAAAAATAGAGATCCAATCATGGAATGAAAGCGATGGTGTGAGGAAACAAATAAGTATGATACTTGCTGTTATTAGTCCTTAAACCATTCACTACGGTGATTCTTTACAAACACATGTCTATACAGCTCTATTCTCCCGGAGCCTACAGAGACCATTTTTGCCCTGCCGCGCGGCTGGTAAAGAGATAAAGCAGAGCAGCTCCAGCAGCCTCACTCACTGTCTCATTCACACTGGCTCTTTTGTTTCTATTCAGCTCTCTCATTTAATACTCATGAGTCAGTACCTCTAAACTACCAAAGGTGGCACTGCTGTGCTCAGACATTATGTGAGACTGTGGAGCCGATCACTGACTATGAGCCATGAGTCATTCTCCTCGCTCAGGAGTTCAATAGTTCATCTAGTTCATTTCACTCTCCGAATCTTTCCACTCTTCGAATCTTTCCACTCTCTAAATCATTTCACTGCGAATCATTTCACTCTCCAAATCATTTCACTCTCCGAATCATTTCACTCTCCGAATCATTTCACTCTTCGAATCATTTCACTCTCCGAATCTTTTTAATCATTTAGATCATTTAGCTCATGAGTCACAGGATACATTCCCTTCCCTGTCAGCTCAAGACACACTACACTGCTGAGTGCTGCATGCTATATACTGTAGTTCTGTTTACTGCACCATATATACAGGGGAGATGTATTAAACCTTCAAGAGAGATAAAGTGGAACCGTTGCTACTAATCATTTTCTGCCATATTATAGACTCTGTTAGACAAATAGCAGAAGCTGATTAGTCATAATTGCCAACATTATGTTGGTTACGTCTGGGAGTTCCTGGAGCGGGGAATAGGGGTAGGGGGCTGGGCTTTGTGAATTGCGCCATTTTGGCCCCACCTCCAGTGACGTGATGCCTATTTTGGGTCTTTTTACAGCTGTAAAAATTCCCCCCTAAGGTTTGATACATCTCCCCTATATCCTGATTGCACTGATCTCAATTTTAAAAGCAAAAAAGTGACACTTTATAATGGGTCTTTTTCATTTGCATATTATGGAAATAAAAAATAATAATGAAAATGTAATTAACTTTGCAGAGCTCAACATGTCACTACTAGTTTTTGTATAAGTGATTGCCCTTTTTAAAATTTAAAAATGATCTGACATATTAAACTTATCTGATAATTTTAACAGGACTATAACTCATCTAATGAGGAGTAGTAGATATGCCTACAGTATGTGTAATAGACTAGATATATGTCTCCAATCACTTCTCTCAGCAGTGTTCCAGAGCCAGTGATCTAACTGAACTAACTGAGCTAAATGAACTACTCAGTGAACTACTGAGTGAAATGAGTGAACTGAGTGAAATGAACTACTGAGTGAAATGAGTGAAATGAACTACTGAGTGAAATGAGTGAAATGAACTAATCTTTTGAACTAATCTTTTGTGTGAACTAGATCAGAATGAACTAATCTTCAAAATGAACTAGATTTCCCATCACTACATACAACCAGGAAATGTAGTGATGACCTGGCTGCTGCACACACTACCTTTATAGCTTTATAGTCATGGGATTGTGACAGATGCTTAACTTTTGTTTCCTTTTTTGTTTTGACTGTGATTGGTCTGATTCTACTATAAGTGTTTTTATTCTCCAATTCTCTTTTTTTTTTTTTTTTTTTAGAGCTGAATATGAGAAAGTGAATATGAATGTCAGATCGAGAAGAAACTATTCTCTGCTTCCAGCATGCATTCTACAGCTGACACTGGACTTTCTCCGCTCTCTTCTCTTTCATCCTAATGTGTGCTGCATAGAAACCAGAGCATGCAAAGTCTGTGATAAGAAGGAAAGAGGAGTTTTCTGCAAGAGATAGGTGCAGGGACAGACACTTATCAGTGGGCTATATATCTCTACTACAGTTAGTGGCTTGTACATTTGGGATAACAAATAGAGCAGCTATAATGAAAGGGGTGGGGGAGCAGTGGGAAACAAGGTAGTACATCAGTAATGAAAAAATAAGTGCATTTTAAGTTCTGTAACAGAAAAAAATACTACTATAATGAATGAATGTATGATTCTAAATATAAATAAACTGTGGCCTATACTCATCTGGTTAAAACGACACTATTTTTCCTTTCCTGCAATTCTGGAAATGATATTAGTAAACTAGTTTTTGATTTTCGGGTTGAACATATCTTGTTGTAACCAAGGACAGACTTGAAAGTGAGCTGTGTAACAAAGCTCTCACGTACATAAAACAATGTTTTCGTTATATAGCACAGCTCTTTTGGCCTTTAATAACCTCACGGGAATTATAAATCTGAAACCACACAGCTGAAAGAAAATTGTAATTCTTTTATAATACTGTGCACTGAACCAGGTCTTGGACAAGCAGTGAACCCCCAAATCACTCTGAACAGATAGCAGGATTAGGAATTTTATATAAGCAGACCTCTACAGACTGTGGCTATGCAAAATAAACTTATTTTAACTTACTAAGATCAAACAGAATCAGACTAATACTATTTAGAAATCAGAAACAGTCTACCTACCACATATGTCGCATTCCTGCAAATCAAAACCTGCAGACAGGGCCAGCTCTTTTAATCGAATCTAGGCAGTTGTCTGGTATGCCAATGGATAGTAGGTGCCTAATAAATGTCACTCATCCAGTGCTTTAAATGTCACTCATCCAGTGCTTTAAATGTCACTCATCCAGTGCATTAAATCCCCTTATGTAAAAAAAAACAGCGCCTCCACACTGAGCGACATCTGCAATCATGGCTGCCTGTGAAGCTGCTAGTTGCTGCT
This sequence comes from Mixophyes fleayi, assembly GCF_038048845.1. Classification (NCBI taxonomy): domain Eukaryota; kingdom Metazoa; phylum Chordata; class Amphibia; order Anura; family Limnodynastidae; genus Mixophyes; species Mixophyes fleayi. The sequence goes on along the minus strand of NC_134405.1, from coordinate 112,860,241 downwards.
CCTCTGTGTCTGTGATGGGCTAGGAGTGTGGCACTTGGCTACAATTTCACAGCCACGCATCAATCTGCCACTCAGGAGCAGAGGATGCCTCTCCTACCTGCTAAGATATGAAGTAGTGGGTTGAAAATAAACGCCCAAGAAGGGGTGCCATTTCCAAGGGGGAGGGGCACCGACCTAGAGCTAGCACTGAAGCTGCTCACAACTAACACACCAAAAAAGACAAATATACACAGCAAAAAAAAAATCTGGGTAGGGAAATGTTGCACTTTGTGAGCATGTATGTATGTATGTACAATGTGCAAGTCATTCTGCACTGGCCTTATCATTCATTATACTATAATCATATGTTGGGAACAGCCTCAACCCATATCAACTAACCAGATGTTTCACAGTTTTATATTTTTAAGACATGCCTGAAAAGATATTAGGGACCAGCAACTTTGCATCAAAGAATATCTGAGCCATGTACAAAAAAATACTTAGGGGTTGGACTACACACATAGTCAACTATATATCTTCAGAAGAAGTTATGAAACAATCATTTGACACTCATATTCAATTCTGGGACGTGGGTTCAGACAAGAACACTCTGCTGCTACAGAGTCCTCTGGCCACTCACAATAAATATTGTGATGTAGCTCTTTAAATACAACCAATATAATGGGCACAATCTCACCCTTTATGTTTTTAAATAACACATAGTGGTCAAGATTTTCCCAACCTCTTTACCAATGATACCTTTTAAGTTATAACTAAAATATTGTACCAGTTACATGCCTCCACACATAATGAGATCACCTGTATCCCTCATACACAGCACCAGCCTGTGCTTCCTTTATTACAATAACAGCCTGTACCCCTTGATGTCATGAACCAGTCTAAGAGGACTATTTATGAAATTGTGATAGTCCAAAAATAAAGAGAGTGCGGCAGTTTTCTCCAGCAAATGGATATCGCAGCACTTCGTTCAATTTATCAAAAGATTAACGCAGGAGAAATCAGAGCTTTGCTTTTCAACAAAATTTAACAATCTCAGGATGGCATTATGTACATTTTCAGTGCCGCCAGAGAGGTTTCTTTGGATCCCTCACCGGGTTCCATCACTATGTGCACGCACTAATGTTTATCGCACACGAGCAATAGCTATACAAGGAATTTATAATCACTTCCTTCTTTTGCCGCATATTAAGCTGCTGGCACAAGGCATTGCCATATTGTTTCAGAGGGGGATTTTTGCTTGGGCTCGCCAAGCAGTCCTGGCATGTTAAGTAATAGTATTAGAACTTGTCTCTGGCATGTTAAGTTTGGATGTGCCACACTTCTACATAGATACGACAATAAAATACAAAAGCACACCGGACAATATTCTTGGGTACTTCAAAAATGTGCAGCACATGAAATATTTGATGAGCAACAGTATTTTTATAATATATATATATATATATATATATATATATATATATATATATATTATAAATCAATAATTGACAAAGTAAGGATATTTCTTAACTCTTTTACCATTGAAATTGTTTATAGATTGGAATGTGGTTCAAAATATACATCATTTTAGCCTCTGGGGACATGGGTCTTTAATTTTATATATATATATATATATATATATATATATATATATATATGACACCCAAAAAGTTCTTTAAGCTAACCAGCGCTTAGTAAAAGTGAACACAGTGAATTATATGAAAAATTTATACTCAATGTAATAGGCAGCTCCCCAGTCAATCAACACCTGTCTGCAAGTGTTACACCTAAAAGATAAAATACAAAAAGACAGGGGGCGCCACACATAGTGTATTATCAGTGAGATATAATATACAGGTGACTCCAACGATAAGATAGTCCCGTACCAAATATGTGATGAAATTAGGCAGATGTAATAATCAGGCTGACCATAATATGGATCCACCTCAGATTTGGATAGCAGGAATCCACGATCACAGACCAAGTGATGAAAGACAATCTGCGGACTCAAATAAATCCACAATAGTGTGACACAGTGTAAAAGGAGACCAAATTGGTCTCAAATACCACAAATTTAATGGCACCACATAAAAATATATATATTGCCCGTACATAGAGCACAATAAAACAAGCTTATCTGTCCACTGGCACAAACATGGAAGAGAAGGGTAGCAGGCAGCGACACCTCAGATCATCCAGCAATGAGCACAGGGACCAAGAACCTCTCCAACGCGTTTCGTCTTGTAGGTAAGACTTTATCAAGGAGTAATGAATCTAGCATCATCGCGGGCTCTTAAATACTTAAATCCTTTTACATAGGAGCCAATGCGAGCATGACCTTAGCGTACGGGCGGTAACCTCCGACTCCCGATACGTCACATCCGGGACTCCACTTCCGGTATAGCGGTTTTAGTGTGAAGATAGATTTTATGTATTAGATGACATCAGGAGGGGATATTCCCAACAACTCCAGCTCCCGATATGTCACATCCGGAACTCCGCTTCCGGTATAACAATTTATATTTACATAACATCAGAGGGGGAAGCCCAATATCTATCAGAATGTATATGATAGAAACTATGTACCATCGCATCACATCCCGTTCGTCATCAGCAATATAAGTATAAGAAGAACTGGATCTTAGTCCAATGCCTCAATAAGCCATACAACATAAAAATAAATACACTATTAATACATACACAAATAAAATATAGCGTCACACTATCTAGTACAAAATACAGCTAACTAGTCAGCATTATCACATAGTACATAGAAATTCTAAATAAATTTTAACATATTCCCAGAACACAACAATGTAGTATTTAACAACATACAGACCGCCCCTTAAAGAGACAGGTAAATAATCAACACCCAGCAATAGGCTAAAGAAAGGGGGACAATAAACCCTACCAGTACACGAAAATGGCACTACAGAACCCCATATTAGAGTTTCATATGAACCACCTAAAGGGAAGAGAAAATATACCTAAAAAGAAAAACCAGCATTAGTATATAAATCAGTACATAATTAAATCAAAAATGAAGCCATTTCGAATGCTTCATTTAGGCCTCTAGGTGCCAAGGTGTCCAGTTTATACACCCAATACATCTCTCTACAGGTAAGTTTTTTAGCCAGATCTCCACCTCGTGCACCCAACACCACATGTTCAATACCTTTAAACTTGAGACCACTAGGGTCAGCATTCTGACAGGAAATAAAATGTCTAGATACTGTATGTAAATCTGATCTATTTCTAATCGCCCTCACATGCTCCTGAAGACGTATCTTAAGGGCCCTCTTAGTTTTACCAATATAGACTTTTCCACAAGGGCATTCTAGTTGGTAAATGACTGACGTAGTAAGGCAGGTTATACGATCTTTCACTTTATATTCCTTCTGGTGCAATGAATCATAAAAGACTTTATTCAAAGGAGAAACAAATTTGCACATATTGCAATTGTTGCATTTGAAGGAACCTTTCCCCAGATTATTGAGAAATGTAGTCTTATTACCCTTTTCCTCTTTAAGTAAACTGGGTGCTAGTAAGGATTTTAAATTCCAAAGCTGAGAAGCTTAAATCTAAGGAGGATTATAAGATCAATGAGAAAGTGTTACATAAGAAACTAGATAGACTTGAATCTGAGGTGGTTGAAAGGAAAGAAAGGAAATATATCAGAGACAAAAGAGATTATGTGAATAATCAAGTTTACAACTGGGCTAGACAACAAACTAATGAAGGGCCTAAGGTTGGGGAAAGAACACAAGGTGATCTAAATAGATTTGGGTCAAGATTCAAGGATAGGAATGATTGGATTAATGTATCCCATAAACATCGGAATTCTTTCGATACAAGAGTACCCCAACATCTAGCTCTCAGGAATAGGTTCTCCCCACTACAGAGGGAAAGATTTTGGAGTACAGAGGAGGATTTTTAATCCCCTGCTACAACACCCAAGGAGGATACGGTCTACAAGAAATTCCACCTAAGAGAAAATATAAAAATAGCCTCTCCTATGAAAAGGAGATATATAGAAGAAGAGGCAAACGAGGTGGACTCAAGAGAAAGGAAAAGAAGGCACTATTAGAACAGACTTCTGCCCCCCCTCAGCCTCTTGATCCAAAATCTCTTGGTATATTCAATCTTTCTGACTATACTCTTACTCAGGATGAACTGCAATTACTTAGCAGGGGTCTCTCTTTTGCACCCACAAATATATCTAATGACTTTCAGCTATTTCTAGATCTAAATAGATTCACTAGAAATCTTACACTTAAAAGACATTTTCTGAAGAAAAATGAGAATGTTACTGAACTGGTAGATCCCAAAAAATCAATAACAGGTCTTAAGTTACCTTCAAAGTTTTATCCTCTGGAATCTAGGGGTAGTAATATAGAGATGTTTTATCAATTGGTGAAGAAAGATCTTTGCCAAAGAAATGCTACAGTGAGCTATAAAAAGAACATCTCACCTTTAGAGAAAAAAGCATTAGATGCTCTTATGAATAATGATAAAATTGTCATTAAACAGGCCGACAAGGGGGGAGGGATTGTGGTCCTAAATAGGGGAGACTATATTATGGAGGCTGAGAGACTACTAAATGATAGAATCTCTTATATCAAGTTAGAACAGGATCCCACAATCGAATATGTGGATGAGTTAAGGCTAATTCTACAGGAGGCATTTAGACTAAATATATTGTCTCGGGATGAATATTTATTCTTGTTACAGGAATCACCAGTGATCCCGATATTCTACTATTTGCCTAAAGTGCATAAATCCCTAGAGAATCCCCCTGGGCGACCCATTGTGGCGGGGATTGATTCCCATTTCTCTACCTGCTTATCTAAAAGATTCCACATCCCTGCTACATCTGTTGGGTAATATACAGTGGAAACCTAGCTTTAGATGGGTCACTATAGATGTACAGGCTCTGTACACTTCTATTGATCACACAAAAGGTATAGAAGCTATCAACTATTATCTCCAGTTGGATAAAGATCTAGATGATGGGCTTAAAGTATTCATTTGTAAACTTATCAGATTTATTCTTTCTAGAAATTATTTCAAATTCAGGGAGGACTTCTATCTGCAGATATGTGGAACGGCAATGGGGACTATTTTTGCCCCCAGTTTTGCCAATCTCCTTATGGGTAGATGGGAGTCTGATTTCATATATGGCGATAATAATCCTTTCTCTACTTTCATCATTTTCTATCGTAGATATATAGATGATATTATCCTAATTTGGGATGGTCCTCTTCAGATTTTGGAAGAATTCCTGAGCTATTTGAATAGAAATGACTTCAATCTGAAATTTACATCTAAGATTGATGATAGTCGTATAGAATATTTGGATTTAGTTCTGGAAAGTAAGGGTCCTGAAATTCATACGAAAACCTTTATTAAGGAGGTCGATACGAATAGTTACTTACATTATGATAGTTGCCATCTTAGAAAATGGAAGGATAATATTCCTAGGTCACAATTTTACCGCATTAAACGTAATTGTTCGGATGAAAATTCATATAAGGAACAATCCCTTATTTTTGCAGAAAGGTTTAGGGAAAGAGGATACCCTGACCCCATTATCTCAGAAGCACTAATAAAAACTAATAATGTAGATAGAAGAGAGATGTTGGTTTATAAGAATAGAAAACAGGAAGGATATAAAACATTAGTTCCCTTCATTACGGAATATAGTCAAGATGAAAGGAAGATAAAATCTGTCTTGAATAAACACTGGAGTTTAATTTGTATGGACCCAATTTTAGGTTCGGTAGTTCCGTTGAAACCGGATGTCATCTTCAAGAAAACTAGGAATTTAAAATCCTTACTAGCACCCAGTTTACTTAAAGAGGAAAAGGGTAATAAGACTACATTTCTCAATAATCTGGGGAAAGGTTCCTTCAAATGCAACAATTGCAATATGTGCAAATTTGTTTCTCCTTTGAATAAAGTCTTTTATGATTCATTGCACCAGAAGGAATATAAAGTGAAAGATCGTATAACCTGCCTTACTACGTCAGTCATTTACCAACTAGAATGCCCTTGTGGAAAAGTCTATATTGGTAAAACTAAGAGGGCCCTTAAGATACGTCTTCAGGAGCATGTGAGGGCGATTAGAAATAGATCAGATTTACATACAGTATCTAGACATTTTATTTCCTGTCAGAATGCTGACCCTAGTGGTCTCAAGTTTAAAGGTATTGAACATGTGGTGTTGGGTGCACGAGGTGGAGATCTGGCTAAAAAACTTACCTGTAGAGAGATGTATTGGGTGTATAAACTGGACACCTTGGCACCTAGAGGCCTAAATGAAGCATTCGAAATGGCTTCATTTTTGATTTAATTATGTACTGATTTATATACTAATGCCGGTTTTTCTTTTTAGGTATATTTTCTCTTCCCTTTAGGTGGTTCATATGAAACTCTAATATGGGGTTCTGTAGTGCCATTTTCGTGTACTGGTAGGGTTTATTGTCCCCCTTTCTTTAGCCTATTGCTGGGTGTTGATTATTTACCTGTCTCTTTAAGGGGCGGTCTGTATGTTGTTAAATACTACATTGTTGTGTTCTGGGAATATGTTAAAATTTATTTAGAATTTCTATGTACTATGTGATAATGCTGACTAGTTAGCTGTATTTTGTACTAGATAGTGTGACGCTATATTTTATTTGTGTATGTATTAATAGTGTATTTATTTTTATGTTGTATGGCTTATTGAGGCATTGGACTAAGATCCAGTTCTTCTTATACTTATATTGCTGATGACGAACGGGATGTGATGCGATGGTACATAGTTTCTATCATATACATTCTGATAGATATTGGGCTTCCCCCTCTGATGTTATGTAAATATAAATTGTTATACCGGAAGCGGAGTTCCGGATGTGACATATCGGGAGCTGGAGTTGTTGGGAATATCCCCTCCTGATGTCATCTAATACATAAAATCTATCTTCACACTAAAACCGCTATACCGGAAGTGGAGTCCCGGATGTGACGTATCGGGAGTCGGAGGTTACCGCCCGTACGCTAAGGTCATGCTCGCATTGGCTCCTATGTAAAAGGATTTAAGTATTTAAGAGCCCGCGATGATGCTAGATTCATTACTCCTTGATAAAGTCTTACCTACAAGACGAAACGCGTTGGAGAGGTTCTTGGTCCCTGTGCTCATTGCTGGATGATCTGAGGTGTCGCTGCCTGCTACCCTTCTCTTCCATGTTTGTGCCAGTGGACAGATAAGCTTGTTTTATTGTGCTCTATGTACGGGCAATATATATATTTTTATGTGGTGCCATTAAATTTGTGGTATTTGAGACCAATTTGGTCTCCTTTTATACTGTGTCACACTATTGTGGATTTATTTGAGTCCGCAGATTGTCTTTCATCACTTGGTCTGTGATCGTGGATTCCTGCTATCCAAATCTGAGGTGGATCCATATTATGGTCAGCCTGATTATTACATCTGCCTAATTTCATCACATATTTGGTACGGGACTATCTTATCGTTGGAGTCACCTGTATATTATATCTCACTGATAATACACTATGTGTGGCGCCCCCTGTCTTTTTGTATTTTATATATATATATATATATATATATATATATATATATATATATATATATATATATATATATATATATATATATTTATATTATGTGTATATATATATATATATATATATATATATATATATATATATATTTATATTATGTATCTGTTTTATTTATTTTCTGTTATAAAATCTCCACATCTCCAGTTTTCCTTTACTTTTTGAAGTGATGTGGAAGATTTTGTAACACAAAGCCATTTATATTGTTACACATGCATTCCTCTATTTAAATTTGTATCTTTCTTATCGTGTTGCATATGATGAAATTCTTTACTTTTTTAAAAAAAGCATCTTGTTGTATCTGATTGAAATTGAAGGTTTGTATTTGTACATAGAAGAGTTTTTGCATTTGTTACATTTTCCAGAGTGATATGTGCATACTATAGGATGAATTTGAGTATTGTGAAATATACCTTCTCTTGTTAATGTTTGTCTGGTCTTGAATCCCAATTAGTGAGTAAAGGCTCTCTATCTAAATCCTTGACTTTATAGAAGTAAAGTTGACCTCAGTTAGACTATTAGACTTAGGGGTAAATTTATCAAGCTGCAGTTTTGAAAAAGTGGAGATGTTGTCTATATTCAACCTGTCTCTCTCCACTGGCACATTTCCATCCACCTTTAAACATGCGCTCATCTCACCAATTCTACAGAAGCCATCTCTCGATCCAGCCTCTCTCCCCAACTACCGCCCTATTTCTCTCATCTCCTTTGCCTCCAAACTACTTAAGCAATTAGTGTACAAACGCCTCACTTTCTCTCCTTTCACTCCATTCTCGACTCTCTGCAATTGGGCTTTTATCCCCAACATTCCACTGAAACTGCGCTCACAAAAGTTATCAATGATTTACTTACTGCAAAGTGTAAGGGTCATTTCTCCATACTCATTCTCTTGGACCTGGCTGCTGCATTTCACACTGTTGATCATCCTCTTCTCCTACACAACCTTCACTCCATTGGCATCTATGACACCGTTCTTTCCTGGTTCACTTCCTACCTATTGAACCGTCTCTTTAGTGTTTCTACCTCTAGAACAGCCTCCTCTCCACTCCCACTATGTGTTAGGGTCCCACAATACTCTGTTCTTGGCCCTTTACTTTTCACTGTATACCTCTTCTCTTGGGGCACTAATTCGCTCATTCGACCTCCAGTACCACTTCCATGCTGATGATACCCAAATCTATATCTCTTTCCCAGACTTCTCCTCTTCTGTACTATCTCGTTTAACCAACTGTCTTTCTGTCATCTCCACATGGATGTCACAATGCTACCTAAAGCTCAACATGTTCAAAACAGAGCTTATCTTCTTCCCTCTTGCCATCATCACCTCCTCACCTCAAATCTCCCTCACTGTCAATAGCACCACAATTTCACCAGTCTCCCTAGCCCGCTGCCTTGGTGTCACACGGACACCCCCCTCTGCTTTATTCCTCACATCTCACAGGTGGAGTTGACTCTCGGTCAACTCCACCTTAAAAACATTGCCAGAATACACCCTTTTCTTATTCATCATGCTACTAAAATTCTTATCCATTCTATCATCATTTCCCGTCTTGACTAGTACAACCTCCTGCTATCTGGCATTCCCAGCACTCATATATCCACACTTCAAACCATCATAAATGCTGCTGCAAGACTGATCTCACTGCTCCACATCTGCTGCACCACTTTGCAAATCCCTACACTGGCTCCCTGTGTCCTCCAGAATCAAATTCACATTACTTACCCTTACCTACAAAGCCCTTAATAACACTATCCCTGCATAAATCTCAAATCTCATATCAAAATACTCTCCCTCCTGTCCTCTTAAAGCTACCTCTTACCTGCATCTTATCTCGTCTCTGGTAACCACCTCCCACTCCCGCCAACATGACTTCTCCAGTGCTGCTCCCACTTATGGAATATCCTACCACACACAATCAGGATTTCCCACAGCCTTCAAATCTTTAGACACTCTCTGAAAACCCATCTCTTTTTTAGAACTTACCTTATCCCCTATAATACTATTCACTCTAATGCACCCTTACAAAAGTCCTAATCTCACTATAAACCACTAAGCTCCTCTTGTTTCAGCTGTGTCCTCTTACACATAGAATGTAATTCTCTAATGAGCAGGGTATGTCTGAATTTATTTTGTCTAACTTGCTTGTCCCTGTTTTATGTATGTACTGTTTGCTCTACTGAATGGAGCTGTGGAGCACTTTGGTGCTTCTCAAATCTATGATAACAATTTGTTACATACGGTATTCAACCATTTCCATAGTACTATTTTATTTGCATACTCAGAGGAGTCATATAGCAAATTCCTAAGGTTATGGGTTATTTATGTTATGTGCTTTTAAATTGAAAGAAAGAAATCAAACAATATCTTCTGGGTCTTCATAAAGTGGACAACTGTATTTTATTAACTGAAACATTATATTGATTTGTGGATGTAAGTAGCCCCTGAAGAGAAGAAATTATAGCTATTGAACTGTGTAGAAACACAACACCCAAGAAGATATATTTTAGAAAGAAATTGGTCTCTAGATAGAATACAGCCACTGCTCCTTTGTGTGTCATTTGCACATTTTCATTATAATATGAGAAAGAAAGTAGAAGTTGTTATTTCAAGAAAACCTAGTGATAATACCTGTTGTTTATAGACAAAAAGGTAGTTTCAAATGCATGAAATTAAATATTTGTATACACAAGGGAGGGCTGGAAAAATTTAGACCAGGGGCCAAGACTCAGCTCAACATCCTATTTTAAAAGACAAAGAATTCCAGTGGCCCAGTGACCCAGCCCAAGGTAGTCCGCTATGGGACCGGCCTGGTGGGCAGATGCCTCACTACCCCCCAGCCAGCCCCTGTGTACATATTAGCTATAAAATGCATCTTAAGGGATGTGATTTCACATTACACTTTATTTCCTAAGAAATGTCAAACTGACTAAAACAAAATTTACTAATGGGTGGAGATCACTGTGTTAAGATAACAGTTGTACTCATACTTGTTTCTTGGAGGAGAGTTATTAAGAGGTGGATGTGAATTGATGATACACTTTGCATCATCAAATGGGCATTCAATGTGTGTGGCGATGCTAATCATTGTTACAAAACTGTTCCACAAACTAGGTCTTGCAAGTATAGCCATGAAGCCAGACATATGATGAAAACATTAAACTGTTTATTGCAGAGAAAACACAGTCCAGGTTATGCAATGTGAACATAGACCGGGTCAGATTATAAACAGATTTTCAGGTATAGCAGATTAGCAGGAATAATGCAAATGTCAGGTTACCTCCATGAGAATATACAGGCGATTGATTGGTTGATGCTGTACAAATAAGCAGGAACAAAGAAGTCAAGGCAGTAATCTAAGGTAACAAACATAAACTGGCTCAGAAACATCAATGACCAGCAAGGAAAGCTAGGAGAGGCTGGCCTATATATGAGACACTCAGGTGTGGATGATTACCTAACTGTGTAGTGGAAAAGACAGAACAGCAGCACCTCCGGTGTTTCGGATATTGCAGGGTAACATAAACAACAGAGTCCAAAACCGTCCCAGATGCAGAAGCTGCCGAGATAAAAACAGTCTCCTGAGGTAATGCTGCATAAGACGCTAGGCAGATCCTAACATTATCCCTCCCTTACAGGAGCGGATTCCAGACACTCCATAAAAAGTTCCTTTCAGACTTTTTTCCTCTTCTGCCTTTTCTTCAGGGATCTCCTTGGAGAAGCAATAGCGCCCTTCTCCAATGGAGTGTTAGCAAGACCCAGCTCTTCAAAAGCATAAGGAGAAACGCAAAGTTCATCAACTAACTCTCTAGAGTTGTTTAGGAATTCGCTCTCAGAGTCTGAGTCCCAGCCAAGAATAGAAGTAGAATTTTTTATTTCATCACAAGATTTTGATATGCTCATGAAGCCGGTAACCAAGGTTTGTTGTGATTGATGCAGTCTGGGAAAGGATTTTTCCTTTTGTTCTTTTTATTTTTTGAAGATATAGATTGACTAATGAAAGTAATGTGCATAGATGATTTGTGATTAAGCATAGGAGCTGAAACAGAGGGTAGAATGGAAACAGAAGAACTATGACCAGGAGACTTGACTATAGACGGAGAGTACTTCTGACTAACGACATTAATAAAGTCCATGGTATTATGGATAATCGGGTCATCGGAATTTAGTAATGAGAAGGTCCAAGTTTGTGGCTCTCCCCTCTAAAACACATGTAAATTGAACCCACCTGGTTAAATTGCTCAACAAAGTAATCCGGACAGTCTTGAAACTTTTTGATACAAAGTTGAAGTATGGAAGTAAACTGTTTGAGCTCACCGTCAAAGAAGACTGAAGGAAGATCTGACGATCTGGCTCAATAGCAGTCTCTGGAGAGTCCCCGACTGGAGAGGCAGTCTCTGGAGAGTCCCCAACTGGAGCGGCAGTCTTTGGAGAGTCCCCAACTGGGGCGGCAAAACAGGAGTCCTAGAATGGGATGACAAGCTGCGCACACCTCTCAGACCGGACGGCACGGTGAGAAGCCTCAGACTGGACAGCACTGTGAGAAGCCTTGGACCGGACAGCTGTATGAGAAGCCTCGGACCAGACAGCACCGTGAAAAGCCTTGGACCAGACAGCACTGTGAGAAGCTTCGGACTGAAAAGCACTGTGAGACGCCTCACAGTTAAGGCCAGAAGGCAACTTGGGCCGAACCAAACTGTGTGACAACTCAGGCTGAGCCGAACTGTGTGACAACTCGGGCTGAGCCGAACTGTGTGACAACTCGGGCTAAACCGAACTGTGCGACAACTCAGGCTGAAACTAACTGTATGGCAACTCGGGCTGAACCATCAGTAACATTTCTGGCACAGACTGGAGGGACAGGGCCCTCTCTGGAATGGACTGTAAGGGTAGCATCCCCTCTGGAATGGACTGTAAGAGCAGCGCCCCCCTCTAGAACCAACTATAAGGGCAGAGCCCCCTCTGGAATGGACTGTAAAGGCAGTGCCCCCTCTGAAACAGGCAAAGTCTCTGAAGTGGAGGCAGGAGCTCGCAGCATGAAACTGGAGGCAGAGGCTGGCAGCGTGAAAATGGAGGCAGAGGCTGGCAGCGTGAAACTGGAGGCAGAGGTTGGCACCAAAGGACAGGTGGCAGAAGCTGGCACGACAGGTCAGGCATAAGAAGCTGGCACCTTGAGACAGTCAACTGAAGCTGGTAGCTTGGGCCCTATAAAAGGCAGCAGGACAGATTGAAATGTAAAAATGGGAATTGAAGTGCAAACAAATCCATAATGAGGAGTAGAGTAAACAAAAGACAGTTCTGTAGGCTGTCGTGGTCTGTGGAGTGGACAGCCTTGTAAAAACTGTACAGCACTGGCATGGTAAAGACATAATTTGTTAGTCTTCTGCACCACAGCTCCTGTTCAGGCAGATGTGGGCGTGGTCCACCTGCTAACCCAGAGTTTGTTACACAGCAGTTCTTAGTTAAATGCAAATTTGTAATAGCACTATAAAGAGGTGCTGCTTGCACTGATTCAGCAGCAGAGAAAGATGGTTAAAGGAAATCAACAATATTTGAATCAGGAGAAACAAAATCTGAGAGTCTCCTAAGTGGGTCCATGAGTAAAGCAGAAAATTGAGCCAGCTGAGAGTGTAACAAAATGATGTCCGGTTGTAGAGTCTGAAGCAGAGGCTGTTCAGTAATTTGTAAAGCAGACATGTTTGCAGGAGAAAACAAATGGAAACAATGGCAGTGAGAGTCCTAGGAAAAAATGTGAAGCAGGATCTTTCACACGGCTCCAATGCTGGTTTTTTTAGACTGGTCATTCTGTTACAGAACTGTTCCACAAACTAGGTCTTGCAATTATAGCCATGGAGTCAGACATATGATGAAAACATGAAACTGTTTATTGCAGAGAAAACACACAGTCCAGGTGATGCAATGATTTCCAGGTATAGCAGATAAGTAGAAACTGTGCAAATGTCCGGTTACCTCCAGGAGAAGATACAGGTGATTGGTTGATGCTGTACAAAGAAGTATGAATCAAGAAAGCAAGGCAGTAATCCAAGGTAACAAACATAAACAGGCTCATAAACATTAATGACCAGCAAGGAAAGCTGGGAGAGGCAGGCCTACATATGAGACACTCAGGTGTGGATGATTAACTGGCTGTGCTAGTTAACCCCTGGTAGTGGAAAAGTTAGAACAGCAGCACCTCTGATGTTTCACAGGTACTGCTGGTGTTTCACAGGTACTGCAGGATAACATAAACAACAGAGTCCAAAATCGTCCCAGATGCAGGAGCTGCCAAGATGAAAACAGCCTCCTGAGGTAATGCTGCATAAGACACGAGGCAGATCCTAACAATCATGCCATCACGTTCTATGGCACCCAGTGTTCACTGATATAGGCATGTGATAATGAGATAAGTTGCATCATCACAGAAAGGCCCCACCCACCTGCTCATCTGGGAGAACTACCCCTAATTTGAGGGTTTTAACACATATTTCAAGAGAGTAGGCAACTATAGTTTTATTTTTATACACAAATATCATTATTATCAATGTCCCTCACCTGTGAACTTTCCTTTTGTGTTCACTGGAATCTCAGAGGTTAGGGGCATCAACAGCACCATGTAAAAAACCTTTCCAGATTCTTCTTAGGCAGATTCACCGCTGATTCTTATTTTTTATAGAGTGAGCCTAAATTTGTGGGCCACCAGGAGCACACTCATTCCATAAAGTAACATGCACCTATAAGACTCCAAGCCTGGCATCCTTTAGACATGCGTTATAGGTTTTTACTTACTACCTGGAAAATTTACTGCTACTAACTATTGCTTTCTGCTGACAAAAATGGACCCTAGTGTCAGGGGCGCACTTAGGGGGGTTCCAGTTACTAAGAATCACACCTTGCTACAATCCCATGATTTGCCGACTTCCTGGAACTTCCCAATTAGTATATCTCTAAACTTTGGTTTGCTGGGAATCGGCTACGGGGTCGTGGTTACGTTACAATGGGAACGTAGCCAAACCACTGGGGGGCATGTCTAGCTCATTTGAAGCATTAGGCAGCTCTTTAGCCCCTTTCCACCTAACACCCATTCGTTGCCATCATCATCATCATCACCATTTATTTATATAGCGCCACTGATTCCGCATGCACATTAGTGACAGGTGTGTGCAGCACCTATTCACATAACAAAGAAGTGGTGAATAGAATTTGCCTCCCAACTTTCCCACTTTTGGGACACAGATGTCCCGATTAGGGTGGCAGGACAGAGACCTCAAATTGGGACTGACACACCTGATTGGGAGATATGCAATTAGTATCTGCATTAAATTAACTTTAGCCCATGATGCACAGTTTAGAAATCATTTTTGTGAATATCTGCTTATGTTATTGGCCTCAACAAAATGGTCACTGATCTTACTTCATTTCTGGCTATAATGTATTATTTTTCTTATGATTTGGATCTAGTGCTCCTTTCTGATATATAAAAATGTGAGTTTATTACCCAGGCTCCTGTGCAGTTTCTTGATGTGAAGCAATTGGTGACTATGTATAACTGTAATTGTAATATTTTTTATTTTAATTGGGTGAGGGAAGATTAATATTTAGTATATCATATTTTTATAGAGTAGTAGCACTTTGGTAAGACACTTGGCTGCTAACTATGTCTGCAAGACCTTGAGACAAATGAGTACTAGTGAACATGTTCGGTTCTATGGGGAAGGTGGTTGCTAGATGAAAAGACCAGGCATGTATTTACTAGTGGCTGATCTGTTGGTGTCAGTCAGATCCATTATACACCACTATCTGTTTGAAAAGGCCACTGTTAGAAGAGTAGAATAGGGCAGTGCTGGTATATCAGGGTAAACAACACCCGAAGTAAGTAAAACTCTGCGTTTTATCTTAACATAGTGAATGTCACCCTATACTAGAACCCTCCCCCTCTACCATCTATTGTAGCTACGGATATTACCAGTGGGCAAATATAATAGCTATTTCTTTATGTAGCTATGGTTTTACACCCACAGTGTACTGTTGACTCAACAGAAGAATTCCACGTTCCTGACAAAATCAAGAATTGGATTATTCTGTATGTGTTTGCTTGAATGCAGATTTCTCTATCACTGTCAGTGTGAGAAACTAGGTCACACACATTGCTCCTTAAGAGCCTGCTTTTGAAAAATGCTTAGAAATATAGTTTACGTACATGTGTATTGTTTCCATAAAGGATTGGAGCCCTCCACAGCAGGATGTTATGCCTGTCATCACCCAACTTGCTGTAGGGCTGTTGCACTTAAAACTGTAATTAACATGGATTTTCAAAATAAAGTCAGCATTATTTCTCCAAACACATTATGTCCTCAGGAGGAGACACATGACCTAGATCTTTATCCATTTAGGACATGATTTAATTAATTTCTAAATAGTACAAAATAGAATCTTCGGTGACTTCAGACAGTCATTATAAAAAAATATTGATACTCATATGGGCACCATGGAAGTAATAATAATAAAATCAATTTGCTGTTAAGGTTTTACAAACAACAATCTTCTTTTTTTTTGTTTTGTTTCAGCTCTATATGTCTTGCGTTTATTCTGTGTTGAAGGCATAAGCTACTGAAGCATTTTTTGATGAGAAACTGCTTTAAAAAGAATTGTGTTCTCATTTTTATATCATCTTATATGATAAAAATAGCCAAACACATTAAAAAATCATTGGATAGGAATCAAATTCATATATTTTTAAAATTCTTCCTAACACTATTGAGCACAAGAAATCTGGATGCAAAAAATAATGGACGCAATTTATAAAGAGACATATAGAGCAGAATAAATTACTTTTACTTACATCTGGACCAATAGTACTAAAATGTGTGTACCTGCTATATGCAGTCACTTTGGAAGGCATCATACTAACTCAGCCACGATTACCTTATACAATTTATTTCTAAAGCCGTGTTAGAACCCCTGCATAACTGACAGTTGGAAAGAACACCTTTTGATCTACAACAGCATTCCTATCAATCTCCCCTCTGGAACAAGCAGTACTCTTATTTTCATGTCAACATATATTCCGGCAAGCAAGTCTCATTAGTGACTCAAGGGATGTTAACTAAATGTTAACTAGAAAAATATTGAAACTCTTGAGAAATTCTTTTTTATTCTTGATCTATATAGTATATAGAACATAGTGTTCAATTAGATACAACCACAACTTACTGCTTAGTAATGTATTATAGTAATATACTTTGTTTATATTGCACCACCATATTAAGTAGTGCTGTACAGATATTGTTTATTATATCACATTAGTCCCCACCCCAGTGGAGCCTACAATCAAATTATACACCACCACCCTAATATAAACTCCTCATAGTATGCACCCTGGTTGGAATTCATACAAAGACTTCAGCTATGTGAGGCAACAATGCTAACAACTGCGCTGTTCAGAAGCAACGTTTTAGAGTTGAATCTCCTCATAAACATCATAAAAAAAGTATGTATATATTCAAAACTTAAATCATAACCATAACTAAAACGAGTTATTATTTTCAAGGCGATTTCTAGAAGATTGTCTTTTTTTAAAAGTATATCCTCCAAATAAATAGATGATTTGTGTGACAGGATAGACCACCTATGCCACCCTGTCTGTTGTTGCTGGGAACCGGCTGGGATTACTCTGCCACCGTCCCCTTTCGTTATTCTGAATACGCCCCACTTGCCGCAGTTGGAGGAGACTGCTACCTTTATGGCACTCAGAACCACGTTCCTTCTGGGTAACTGATGCTGCTAGCGTACCCCTTTGCTGGTGTACCTGGGCTGGTACTCCTGACCTCTTACTATAGATCAGGGTTGCTGTGGGTGGATCCCCCCTGGCCTATTACACTGACCAGGGCTGCTGGGTAGCAGGCAGAGCGGTGGTACTGGAGAGCTGGGTCCAACCTCAGAATCAGCCGGAGAACGGATTAGAGTTTGGGTCTAATCTATAGGTCACATGATTTTCAGCATGGAGATATTTTCAAGCAGGTCTATAAAGCAAGTGATGTTTATTTGCTCAAACACTGGTTGAAGGTACCAGCGTTCAGGTCAGATGAAATTAGAAAGATACATTTCAGTGCACAAGTCAGTGCATTTTATACAGATTTGGACACAGGCTATTTTTAGAATCAGGATGTAACCTGCTTAACAAAACATAGATTTACATGCATTGCAAAGCTAACAATATTTACACTTATCTGTAATATCTTACAAATCCAGTGATGTCTTGCATATTGTCTTTAGACACAATAAATCTAGGAACAAGGTCTTAATTAACCCTTCCTACCTTAAAAAGGCATCACATATCATATCCAATCAACATGAACCCTTTCTTTAGACAGTAGCAGAATACGCATTCCCAAAGTCAGATACAACAAAGCATTTCCTTGCACCAAGATATGCAAAAGGCTTTCAAAACAAAGACTTATTGTATCAGATATACATCAGAAAAAAAGATATTTGGTTTTTGAAAGGTGAAAACAGAAAAAACTAATTTTTTACCCTGGTCTCAGAAATAATGATTTCCCTTACCAAAATATACACAATATCAAAAATAAGTGCATGTGCAATTATAGAAATAAGTGCCCTGCGCTATTTCCTATAAATAAATTTATACCATAAGTTATTTATCAGTGATCCAGTCACACGTTGCAAACATTCTGCTGCCTTTTTCATAACATTTAAATGTATCAGCTGCTCTGCAGCTCTAACGTTAGTGTCATTTAGGAACTGAAAGACACAGATCATGGACAGAGTAGAGTTGGAAGATACAATAGGATAAGGGAAGAGATGTATGCAGCTTTGTCAATGGTCTTGTACAGAATGTTAATAAAAGTATCTTATATTGGATTTGGTAAAATACAGCCAACCAATATAGGGACTGTCAGAGCAGAGCAGTAGTAGAAGAATGTAGTGCAAGGAAAATTAGTCTAGCCACTGCACTGAAAATAGACTGTAAGGGCGAAAGTCTGATTCGGCCAAGTCCAATAAAAAGGGAATTGTCAATGTGGGAGATAATTACTGGATATAGGGTTAGGAGCAAAATGAAGATGGGCAAGCCATGTAGAGATGCAAGGGGTATAAATGCAAAATATTTTTACATGCAGGGAGAAAGCTGTCTGCTTTTGCATGTAGCGCACAAATACGGCTCAGCTTTTCTAGTTCATGCCTCCTCCCGACTCTAAATCTGTCTGCACATCTTAAATGATTAGCCAATTTAATGATCACAGTTTTGGGAACAAAAACCTGACTGAAGAGGGTGCAATAGGTTATTGGAGGAATGATTGTGTGTGAGGTGAGGGTATGTGAGCCTCTTAAGAAGCTTGGAGGGGCATGGAAGTTGAGAGATGGGATGGTAATCTGATAAATTATTTGGGTAATATTTTTTTTTTAGAAAAACCAGATGCTTGATTGATGAAGAAACACCAGTAAAGAAAGAATAATATTATAAATTTCAGTTAAGACTGAGATAAGCACAGAAGAAAATTATTGACTGATTTGTAGTATAAGGTCAAGGTGATAGGTATTGGAGTGGGCGGAGAAGGACAGTGTAGATTTTTAAAATTCATTGTGAGATCAGACAGTGCATGAAGGAATTGAGAGTTGTTTGCTCATGGGATTGAATACCATTTCTTATCTGATCTTATCCATCTTGTCCTTGAAGTAGGAAGCAAGATCTTGGGCATTGATGGTAGCCAAGTGAGTTGGCTTGAAAGTTTGAGAAGAAATACTAATGAATTAAAAAGGAATTTGGGGTGAGAAGCCTAGGCGGAGAGAAATTGAACATATGCTTCACAGTATCTAGAGCATTTTAAATTAGTTAATGTTATTTTATATGGAAAATTCAGCTTTCACATTTATTAATACCATTGTCAAGACACTTTTCTCTTTTCTGTATACAACACTTCATTACATTACATTGAGTACAATTGAGGTCTATCTGCATCCCTAAAATACAGTTGGGTGTAAGTATACAGCTAACGCAGAAATGCTGCTGTGTTTTAAGATGGAGGTATCTTGAAATCGGTGGTACTCGTTATTCCGACAAGCCTATTACCGACACCGAGTATATAGACCAAAAAAATCTGATTACTATAACAGCGACATGGATTAAGTGCAGACTTACAATAAAACAGGCAGAGGACATCTCCGACAACAGTGCATTCCAAACTGCTAGAAATTGCAAACATATATATAAATATATATAAATATATACATATATATATATATATATATATTTATAGATCTGTGAGCACAACATCAGTCATGATGCAAAATACTTGAAGGGATTCTGAGGAAAGCAATTCTGAAATATATTGTAAAAAACTGGGCTTGCCTAAGAAATAAGATTCATTGTTATGAGGAAGTGAGTGCAATTGACGTGATGTGTTTGGATTTTCCTAAAGTGTTTTAGTTCCACATAAAAATCCGGTATGTAAGACTAGAACTAGGCCCAGCAGAAAAGGTGTTATATATATATATATATATATATATATATATATATATATATATATATATATATATATATATATATGTATCTATATGGGTTCAGGGTGGCCTAGGGCTTCAAAACCTTACAAGCGCATGCCTAGATGAACAGACCCAGAGGGCTCAGGAGTGCTGCATAGCTGTATAGGGTAGCTCGTGTTAATTGAGAACTCTGTATCAAAGCAATTTCCCAGGTTTAAAGTGTTTAAAAATAACAATCCTATAGAAGTTTATGGTGTAAAAACAAGGACAATGTTTTGTAAATGTGCACATCCAATGCCATTTATGAGTGGGTGGCGCCCTGAAACTGAATAATGCAATCAGCCAGCTGGGTTGCTGACTTTATGCTTTATATCTAACCACTTGCAGCAACTTTCTTAGACCTATGTGGCTGGAAGTCTATGAATTACGGGGCACAACTATTGTTCATACAGTGGGTGCTCTGATATCCTGTTCTACCACTGATTCCGTCAAACATATCATTGGTCTTGTGCCTCTTTTTATTAAGATACTTAATTCATTACCTTATGTTTCTGCTATACAATCCAATATAGTAACATCTCTAATTGGAACAATATATTACATTCATATGACAAGTACATTTGGAAATGTTCAACTTATACATATACTGTAAAACATAAATGTAATGTAATATACTGAGAAAAATGCCAGGGAAATGAAAATGAACGAGCTTAAACTAGAT
Organism: Mixophyes fleayi; assembly: GCF_038048845.1. Classification (NCBI taxonomy): domain Eukaryota; kingdom Metazoa; phylum Chordata; class Amphibia; order Anura; family Limnodynastidae; genus Mixophyes; species Mixophyes fleayi. Next base: position 112,839,425 of record NC_134405.1, on the reverse strand, counting down.
GGTAAATTATTTAGCTGTTGTACTAGTTTACAGTGGGGTCCCTGAAAAAAAAAAGCTTTTCAACTGGTTACTTATTTGATAATGTTGATAATGAATGGAAGAGGACTAGAAAAGTACCAATTAGGGGTGTCTGAAAATGCTTTCAATTAATACTTTGTACAAATACAGCTTATAAAATATTAATGCAAGTTAAGTGCTTCAAATTACATAGATCGATTCTTTCTGATAAATGTACTTAATACTAAGGAAATTAAAGTTTCAGCATTGTCTGTGGCAAGCTTAACATACAATATATTACCCAATATAACTGCACCAGTATTATTTGACAGTACATTGTCCACCATCCTGTGAAACCATTACCTAGAAGCTGTCCATTATGTAGAAAACATCTGACTGACATAGAGAGAAACATATGGCACTGAGATGTCTGCAGGTTTAAACCTAAATGTTAGCTCTTTGACCTTGGTTAAGTCACTTGATCTCGTTGTTATGCAGACACACTCTCCATGCAATTGCTCTTTATACCATTAAGCAGGTTCATATCTGATACACAATACAGATCATTGTAAACTCAGACAACTGGCTCATATCATGTTTGGTTGTGTCAACATTGAGAAAAAGATATTATGGCAATACTGGTGTTGGCAACTTGGGCTGTGTGAATTGGGCTAGCAGCATGAGCAAGTAAATGAGAGGCAGCAGAAAATTACATACAATAGATTCTTGTTTAATTAAACATAATAAGTCTTTTGAAACTTTGAAAAAGTGGAGATGTTGCTTATAGCAACCAATCAGATTCTAGGGCCTGATTCATTAGTGATCTTATCTGCCGTTTTTTGTTTATCTTAAGCAAATCTACTCTGTGCATGCTCAGAAAAGGGAGATAAAAAGCAAAATACACTGCGTAAGTGAAGAATTTCTTAAGTTAAGATGAAAATCCATCTTAACTTCACTCTTATCTCCCTGTTTCTTCCTTAAAATAAGCATCTTAACTTTTGCACAAGATAAGATCACTAATGAATCAGGCCCCTAGTTTTTAAGTATTGAGTACATTCAACAACATGACAGCTAGAATCTGATTGGTTGCTATAGTCAACATCTCCACATTTTCAAACCCGCAGCTTGATAAACTTACTCCATAGTCTCATCTCTGTTATTAAAGTGTAGTGTTACTGGATCCCCAATTCACAATGTGGGAAATGTTTTAATGATTTATCTGGTGGAGTATAACACTTTGTTTAGTGCTCTATTTGCACTTACATAGTGGTGGTGACCCAGGTGAAACAAGGGGACCCAGCAATGTGAGGCTGCTGTTCCAGAGATCCCATCATCTGTCGGGTTAGTGGGGGTCACTCCAGTACTCCAAGGAGGATAAGGCAGCGTTTTCATGCCATTCCTCTAGTTTCATGTCTGGAGGCTGGAGAGCGGCAATGCCTGAGGCCCTCCCAGTAGGTCTGGAAAAGTTCTAATTGAGGAGGGAGTTCCAAGGGACCAAGTCTAGAAGCGGGGCTTAGTGATCTTAGGCTGGGTACACATGAGAGGAAAATTCTAATGATATGATAGTTTTACCAATGGCAGGGGAAAAAAAGTGCAACTCAGCATGTCGATTCATGTGTACACACTATACACGATTTACCTTCAGATCTGTGCTCTTTGTTTCGTTCAAAACCAGTGTAGTGGCTTGCAGGTTCCCCCGGTATAAATCATGGCTTGCAGGCATGCAGCATTTTCTCCCAGCAATGAAGGCATTTCTAACCAGCCAGGGCTAATAGATTTTGATGTGGTTCCTTGCATTTTAAATTGCAGTCTGGACTGATCATGTGAGCTGGCCTGAACTCATCACCCTGTCAGTAGAGGATCCTGCCTACACAGGTTGCAAGAGCTTAGCATGGACTGGCAGCATGCTACAGACACAAAAAGTATTGGATGCTGATGCCCTGATGCAAGAGGAAAACGAGCATTGAATTAACAGTGGAATCCCAGAATTTCTGCAAACTAGCTGGGGAGAGAAGAAGACAAGACCCTCCAAGACACCATTCACACACACTTCGGCAGGGTGACAGTGTCCAGAGTTTCACAGCAGCTGGATCCACAGAGGGTTTACCTGGCAATGGGCATTTGGAAAGCGACAGCTGTATTGCAAAGTTGTTTCCTAACACTTCCTATCTGCTGTGATGTCAGCGGCTCTTGTTACTCCTGTAAATCCTAACAGAGGGAGAGCAGAGGAAAGACCAGCTGGAGATTTGAAGAGAACATGAGCGGCTCGGAGGTCCACTGGTTCCTGAATAATCCTCTAGACTTCAGGATTCAAGCGACTTCAGCCAAAACATCAGAGCAGTGTACAGCAACACTTCCCAGGACCAGAGTCCCTGAAGCATGTAAGCATTCTCCTTTTCCTCAATTCTATGAATAAGGTGTCATTGTTGGTAGTTTCATCTGGTTTCCTGCCTTATGCTTGTATAGATTTGCTAAAGGTCTTTTCTGGATATAAAGGATGACTAAATAACGCAGTGGTTCCCTACTCCAGTCTTCAAGCCCCCTAAAAGTCCAGGTTTTAAGGATACCTTTACTTAAGCACAAATGGTTGAATCAAAATACCTGAGGCACTAAATAAGTCATCTGTGCTCAAGCATGGAGATCCTTAAACCTACACTGTTAGCCCAGTTACCCACTGGCATTAAGGAAAAACCAGCAATACCACATGACTTGCAGTGTTTAACCAGAAAATATACTGGCAATTAGTAGGTTTCAATAGAGGAAACTCCATTGACTCTCTTGTGCCAACTTCAGTGAATGCAGGTAAATGAGAAATGCAGCGGCCAAGAGATACTGCCTTGCTTAAGTTGCTCTCAACTGCAGGTGCAAGCGGAAATTGGTATGGGGTCATTGGAACTAATGGCTTCCACCCCAGAACCCTTTTTTTTTTTAAGTTGATATATCACTAGCCTTAAAGAGGCGTGAGGACCAAAGTTGGGAAAATCTCTGCTGATACTTCTCTTTAAAACATTGACTTAAAATATTGGACTGGACTACAGTCATTGACTGATTAGTCTAGGCTCATGTGGAGAAATTGGCCAAACGCAATGTCCCAGCCCCACTTCTTAGATTGCCAACTTTGCTTATCAAAAAATATGTTGTGTTGTATTGAGAAATGAACGGCCCCATATGTAAACTTCGGTCAGTAATTACATATGTACCATTGTTGCAAAACGAAACCTGGTTCATGACATATTTCTATTGTTTGTGTTGTTAAATCACTAATCCATTGTGTATGTCTGCAAAATATAAAAATGATGCTTGCTCTAGGGAAGGGGCATCAATAACAAAATAGCCTATATGAATTAGATGAGTAGAATTAGTATATATGTATATATATATATATATATATATATCGCGAGTCAGATTTGTCAAAACGATAGACAAATAGGAAAGGTATAATGACCACTTATGCCTGTATGTACTATTCAGTGCATCTCTCACTGGCTTTCCATAAACTGAAGTAGCGAATAGCATAATGATCTATAGTATGCAATTAGTTACTCTGTGATTTACTCATTCATTGCCCATTGCATTTCAGTTCTCTCCGTTTTCTTTAGCCAGACAACACAGACCTCAAACGGTAAGAGGAAGATCTTACTTTTTGTTCATACATAAAAATGAACATGTCTGTCTGATCCCACAATGTACTGAAGTGAAGAACAGGAAATCACATTATATGTTATTATATGTAAAATGCAGTTAATTACGCTGACTACATAGGAGATACCAAGGGCCTGATTCATTAAACAAAGTAAAGCAAAAAAAAAAAATGAGTAACTTTGTACCTTGGCAAAACCATGTTGTATTGGAGGGGGATGTAAATTTAAAATGCAATGACAGATTTATAGTTGGGGAAGGGCATGTCCTAGATCAACTTAAAATTTCAGTGTAAACATAAAGTTATCAAGTAATTTTGTGCTATATGAAAAAATAGCCAGTATTTAACATATGTGCAAAATAATAAACTAAAATGCACCCCTTGCATTGTAACATAGTTTTGTCCAAGAGAAAACTTTGCCTTACTTTCCTTAATGAATCAAGCCCTAAATGCTTGTTTCAGATAATGTATACATGGCAACCTGCTTGGAAACTGTGCAAAACTTTTACATATAAGGACATTTTCTTTAACATATACAATTAAATGGTTTATAAAAGCACATGTCTAATAGTTCAGAAATACTATTGGAAGCAGAACTAGTGTGTTACTGTTGTAAAACAAATACAGTTGATTAAGCTGGGTTTCTACTCCCATCATTACAATACTTTGGCCACAGTACAGAAAACACAATTGCTTTACAGCAGCTGCCAAACACATTCTGAGTTTGGAGAACAAATCTAATTTAGTAGAATGGAAGTTGCAAAATAAACATATTGTCCCTGCATAAAAAGCATAAATACTTGTACCCTGTATTTAACTATCTTCATGCATATTTACTCATCCACGGTAAACAAAAGATATAAATAAAAATTATTGCAAAGTATATAGCTAATACACCTTTGGATAACATGCTGCAATATTCAGATTTTTTTGCTTAAAAGGATTCTGTGCTTTAATAGATATATGGGACTAAATGTGACAAAGGTCTTCTATTCATTTCTGGATTTGTTAGGAAGGTAGTGCTGTTGCCATTATTTGACACGTTAGCAATATCTTATTACAATTATACTACACTTAAACAATGTCAACATTTTATCTACGGCTATATTTCCCAAAGGAGTTATGTTAAAAAACTCGTAAGAAGACATAAAAAAATAATAAATTTCCTGCCCAAATAAGCTAGTAATCTTGTGGTGCAATAGAATGCAGAAACAGGAGCAGGATATGCCACAGACTGTAGATGCTGGACTGCTAGTGGTGCAGTGGAATGCAGACAAAGGAGCCGGATATGCCACAGAGTGTAGATGCTGGATTGCTAGTGGTGCAGTGGAATGAAAACACAGGAGCAGGATATGCCACAGAGTGTAGGTGCAGGATTGCTAATGGTGCTATGGAATGCAGACACAGTAAAGCAAGAGGGTCAAACAAGCCAGGGGTCAAAGCCATACGGTCCTCCACGATACCAGGGAGAAGGCAGAAGAGAAGTCAAAACAAAGCTGGGTCTGGGTCATAAGATGAGATCCAAGCAGAGGTCAAAATCAGGAAATCAATCAGGATTCATATTCAGGAAAACCAGCAGCACTAAAGGCAACAAGTGAACTGGCAACGGCTGCTGGGACAGGTAGGCTTTTATAGACCAGGGACAGGTACAAAGCATCCTGGAGAAATGAGCTTAGCTCTGGCAGGTAGGAGAGCAGTCCAATTACCACAGTGGCCCCTTTGGTGGAACAGTGGCACTGCAAGCTGGATATATATAAAGGCAAAAGTCCAACATAGTACTTGGCAGACATGAGCTGCAGGAGACAGATCGTGACACACAGAAGCTAACAAAATTCATAAACACATGTGGATAGCTATAACAAGGTGGTTAATCAGTGTGACAGGAATGAATGAATGAGTGACTATTGTGCTGTCATTCTCTAAACGACTAGAAGACCAGATGAAGGACAGATCTGAAGATAAATCGTGTGCAATGTGTATGCATGAATCGGTCGGACCTTCAGTTATAGGTACAATCGTTGTAGATAACAGGTTGGTTGAGCAATTCTCCAGTGTGTACCTAGCCTTAGTCCTGTGTTGCTTTGAATTTCTTGGTTAATTTTCTGCTACTGACCTTTTCTACTCCCAGGTCTGTGAACATTATTACATTTCATATTTCTGCCTGCCGCTAACCTGTTGCTCTTATGTCATTTTATTGCCTGAGTCCTCTGGCTCACAGTTCACCACAGCTTTTCTACCATGACAATGCTATTACTGAAGATGGAAGAACCCGCATTCATATATTCCTGTTTACCTCTCTGGCTGAACTTCAGAGTTACCGCCATATCCTGGCTGAACTGCAGAGTTACTGCAACCTATGAGGCAGGACTATGTCATTCTGCCACCATAATATTAAACAAGTTCCCATTTATCCCATCTCCAGAGGTTTCCCCCCTCTCTATAGATGCAAGCTAGTAAACCAATATTAATTGGAACTTCTAGGGAGAAACATAATTGTTTGTACTCGGGGACCATTAGCCATGTTTGTGTTCTATTTACCAGTAGTACTTTTAAAAAACTTCTTAGTATCTGTGATGTCTGCAGAACATGGGGTTAGATTAGGTGTCTCTCATTATTTCAGAGATTGTCACAATTAACCTTTCCATAACCTGCTTTGCTTTTTTAAAGTTAACCGATTACATGATTTCTATAGCTTGTTAAGGCTACAAATATATGAATACATGATGTGGGATTTAAAAACATCTCAACTGCAATTCTAATTATGTCTAGTTCTCTATATTTAGCAAGATGTAGTTTAATTATTAAAGAACATAATCCTACAGCAAGGCAAGATGTGTCTCCATATGTGCTTTACCCTGAAAATGTTTTGATCCTCAGTTGTTTTAAATTCTACACATACTTAATGCACGTAAATATGTATAGTGACCAGTAATAGCACATTGAACAGTGATGCAAACAAAACAGCTAATTTATTTTAAGGCAATATACATAAAAACTGCTTATTTTAGCTCAGAGATTGCAGCAGGCACAGTGACTATAGGATCTACATGTTGCCCCTCTCTTGGCATTGTATTCTTAATCCCTAATTGTTCACACTCCTGGAGGTAAATGTATTAAACAGGGCTTTTTGCAACTCGCCAACATTCTGTAAGTTGGACAGATAGATTTAAAACGTCAATGCGTTTAAAGGCAAATGGTAATATATATCGGCTTTGCTATTCAGTGGTCTTTCAGACAGCTATTTAATCGCACTTGACCGACCAGATGGCAAGCTCATATTAAAATATATCTTACAAGCAGAAAACAGAGAGTGCAAGCAGTAACAGTTTGCCAAGGGCAGAACCAACATTAAAGACACAAGATTTAGGTAAGAACTCATAGTCATCAAAGTAAAACACATGAATGCATTGCTTTGTTTGCATGAAACCTATTCACTTATGCAACCAGATGGTAAAATGAACTAGCTTTTTGGAAAGTGAAGATGAAACTTAGCTGTAAGAGGCTACTGTTTTATGGAGAGTTTCTAAGGTTAGAGGGAGAGAGGGCACTCCTGATCTACTGGTGATAAGGAATTTATGGCATGCGATACCATTAACGTTTACCAATGACTGAAATTCCCGATCATCATGCCGATTCATGGGTACACACTACAGGCATTTTATAAGATTTACCTTCAGATCTGTGCTCTTCATCTGTAATAACCATCAGCTGAAAAGATTGAAATGTGACACTGTAAACTCTATAGGGTTCTGCCTACACTGCTGGTTGTGAGTGCATACACACTGCAGAACTGGAACGACATAGTTCCATTGTTGAACAAGATTTTTAGTCCATTTATAAAATCAAATGAAACAATACGATGTGCTTTGGAACCATAATTGTTCATCGTTGGAGCGTACTCACTAATGCGATAATGGTCGTTTATCGTGTGATTGGCACCATAATCATTTGAAAGGAGGAAATGGATGATCAGTTATTAGAGAGTCAAGTTAAGAGGGGGGGGGGGGTATTTCTCTAGTGTATAGTTTGTAAAAGGAATTTGTGAAGCCAAAATATTAAGGGATAACCTGTGATAGTTGGCTAGATTATTAGAGCTTATTGACATCTTTTATGGATGTGGAGGGATCTTCTTAGAGTTCACTGATATTGGTACTATTTAGCGAAAACATTTCTAATATGTGTGGGGTAAGTATCATTTACCCCCTTAGTTTCCCATAAACTTATGATACGGGCATGGGCCTGTTGGCCTATTTGCCAGCATTTTGCTCACTTTGTTCCCTATGGTGTAACATTTGTTTCATGGTTATCTTAGGACCTTTCCATCTGTGTCATAGTAAGCGATTGCCATTCTTGTATTTATTTACATAATTCCTACATTTTTTTCAGTTGGGTTAGTCTTGTTGATTTTTTCATGGCGAGCTATTTGATTTCATAATGAAAGACGCTTGGTTTGTTGTTTATTTTATTCTAAAGGTCTTGCTATAAAAAAACAACATCTTGTTGACAATGATAATGCAATATATTTGGGTCTGTTGTTATAAAAAAAAACTGTTAGTACTGAGCATATATAAGATTGTAGCTCTGGGTTGGATAGTAAGTGATAATTGAAAACACTAACCACTTACAATAGAGTGTCCAACTACAATTAGACATTGCTAAGAAGAAGCCCTACAATTCAACTTCTTTATGTGGAGTTTGACATACCTTAAATTCAAACAATAATATACATGTCAATGAACATCTCTAAAATACTTAGGCATTCAAATACCATCAAAACAATCAGCACTAACTTAAATAAATGAAAATGTTATTACTTGTTTTGGTAAAATAGCCATTGTTACAACATTGGATATACCCACATTTCAGTAGAAAAGCACTAGAGGGACAACTACTTATACACTTCTCTAGGTCTCTAGAAAACAACACTGACCTCAACATATTACTCCCCTAGGTGTGGCCTATGGCCTAAAGGTCAGAGACATGACAATCTCCCTGAAAAATATTTCCCTTTACCCATTCACAATTGAATACAATTGAGGACGTGGAGTGAATTACTCTAGATATGATACTGTAGGAAGGACCAGAGACAGGTTTTCACACACTTAGAGGCTTATATTGTGGATATACACTGAAATCCTTCTCTTAACTTAACATATGTTACCTAATCCCCAACAAAGAATTTTATAAATTCCTCCAAATTAAACACCTATTGATATCCTCAATAAAAAGTCTCACCAATCCTTACCCCAGCCTCTGCATATGTTATTCTCCAACATGCCATGTAAACGTACATATCTTAATAATACATCTGAAAACATTAAACTAAGCATTGGGAATTACAATATAAAAGGAGAAGTTGCATGTGTATGTGACTGAGAACATCCACTGAGCTTATCACTTTTCTCTGATAGCATCCCAAAGCCTACACAGCCTGTATATTAATTTAGGCTAGGTACACAGTGGAGGTATTTCAGCCAAACATCAGGCTATAACAATCAGCTAATATACGACCAATCGGTCAGATATTGCGCTAGTGTGTATACTTATACGGTGAGCGACAGTCGTTCCAAAGTGGTTTCATTTGGTTGTTTATACTGTTTAATGATCTCGTTCCAATCACCTTCCGATCATGCAGAGTGTATGCACTCTTGTTCACGATTTCTATAGAGTTTACTGAGTCACGCTCTTTTCAGCCGATGCCAGCAATGAACAAGTCCCAGTGAATAAATGTAGAGAGTGATGTAGATGGAATAATTCATTCTGAGAATATGATGAATATTTCATTTCAGACTCACAGAAGCTAACGAAATTCGTTATGACATGTGGATAGTTAAAACAAGGCGGTTTTAATCAGTGTGACAGGAACGAATAAATGAATAAACAATGTGCTATCATTCTCTAAATGACTAGTGGGTCAGATAAAAAGCACAGATCTGAAAGAAAATCGTGTCTAGTGTATATGCATGAATTGCCCGAACAATCGTCCTTTTAGTCGTAAGTATAATTGTTGTAGATAACACGTCGGTCAGAAAATTCTCCATTGTGTAACTAGCCTTACTAATGTCTCAGAGCCTCTATTGACCATTCCACTAGCATTCTGAGCTTCAGAACCGTAACTTAAAATGTTAATTCCTGGGGAGAAAAACAAAAATGCTGCTGCCCATAGCCCTCAATTTTAACCAAATGAACCTACAATATTCAAAAACTGCGCCCCCCTTCCATGTTGCACCCTGGGCAGTTGTCCCTATCGCACAGCCCTCATTACGGCCCTGCTGAGCTTCTATTGCTGACTCTTTCGTAGCATCTTAGTCTTCATTGATTGCTATTTGATAATCCAGAGCTTCTACTGACAACCCTGCTAGCATCTAGAAGCCTCCACAGATGTCTTTTGATTGATGTTTTAGTGTTTCAAATCATCCACTGACTACTCTAAAAGTATTCAGAACCTCATATTTAAGACTATTTTTGCTAGTATCTCAGAGCCTCCACTGATTAGCGTCCAACTCAACTGGTGACTGTGCTGGCAAATCTGAGCATCTACTGTAACCTCTATTTATTATTTTGGTAAAATTCTTAAGTTTCTTCTGTCTTGGTTGCTTTTTTTTTAGAATTTCAGAAAGAATAAAAGTCTGTTTCCATTGATTGTTTTGTAGCTTCCCAGAGCTTCTACTGATGTGTCTAGTGATTTGTTTGGTGACATTACATAACCTTTAAATAAAGCACACTAGTACTTTGTTGCAAATCAGTGACCCCACAAGCTGTGGGTATACACTCAATTGTGATGTACTCCCCACACCTACTACACTGGCATTCAATGAAAGCATGGTATATTTAGAAGTGATTGCTACGATCATTGTGTGAAATGAACTTGATTGTTGTTTGTCCCAAAGAAGTGTGCTCCTCTGTATACTGTTGTCTTTATTGATTATCAGAATTTTTTTTCAGATCCTTGTTTGGTCACTCTGATATTGTGTCAGAACCTTCAGTGATTGCCAGCATTACAGTATTCCTTCTTTTATTCTGCTGATTGCACTAACCCTCTTTAATTATTCAGCTAGTGGGTTTGAACCTAAAGTAATTGCTTTATGAGGACATTCAAGCATCTACTGATTTAAATGTTTGCCACTATGAGCCACCAGTGTATGCTATTAGACTTCTCAGATAAGCTCCAACTTGGTTCCTTTACAAATAATAAAATTCCATGGCCACCACATCACATTTAAACCAATAGCACATGGGTTAGTGATTATTTGCTTATGAACCAGTTAGTGGTACATTTGCCCAATTAGTCTGATCATTTTGTGTGCCTACCTTATTGCATCAATGAGCTACATACACGTGGTCCGATTTCTTAATAATTTGATCTTTTGCACTTCTCTCTCAATGTATTGCGTGTTAGACTTGTTTTACTGATTAAATTATGTCATGCTCCTTGAATGAGTGATGTCTGATTGAAATTACTGAATAGCCCTAAAGGTAGCAGTAAAATCAGAGTTTTTCAATTTGACCTATAACCAACTGTTGCCAATTCAGTTTGATCTATCACCACCTTTAGTTCATTTAATTTTCTCGCACATAAAAAAAAATCTTGTGCAAATTTAGTCTTACAGTAAATTACAAATTTGAGCCTAGATTGTTAAACACAGGAAAATCCCTATAATTCCTGTTCAATTTATTACCCAGAGCGAAACATTTATACACCAAAATAAAATCTATCTTGCTGCACAGCAGTACAAATCCTCCCCCAGAGTGTATATCATGTGACATTACAACATTTTTTGTTTTGTAAATGGCCCACAGTAAGTTCTGATTATCAGGTCTCCAAATTTTCTATATTGTAAAGCAGATTTTTACAGTTTTCCTGTTACAAGCTCAGGTTTTGCCTTTCCTGTATGAAAGTCTGTTTTTGTGCTTAACATATGTCAGCTCATGATCAATCTTCTACGCGTGTTATATTAAGTGTTGGCTTGTTATCTCAAACTATATAGTTGCCGTCTGCAAGTTTCTCTGATTGCTTGATGTGTGTTCCTAGAGCTCCTATCGGAGTATTGCCTACTAAAGAATCAAATTCTGGTTCATTCATTAAATTAAACAAACATCTGTTATTTTCCCCTTTAAAAAATCCTCTGCTATTGCAGTCCAAATGGAAATGTCAATTAAGACGAATAGATGGCCGCAACTTCAAATAACACAGACAGCCACACTAATGAATTAAGTACTTCAGAGGTCAATCTGCAAACATCCAATCAGAAGCAGCTAGTTGGTGTTATCGATCCTCATCAACATTATTGCCTCTCATTGCACCAGACTCCCAGCATCGCAATAGATATGCCTTCTGGCAAGTGTATATGCGCCTGTGTCCAGGTCTACCTTAGTCACAATTACACAAATATGTCCTTACTGTACTTGTCTTACATACAGGGTCGGACTGGCCCGCCGGGGACCCGGGCTATCCCCCGGTAGGCCCCAACCCTGTTTGCTCCCCTCTTCGTTGGTGGGGGGGAGCGGGCACTTTAAAAAAAAAAACCCCATACAGACGTGATCACAGCGCCGGTGCCCCTCCTCTCTGCTCCGTCCGCACTGAATGTCGGGTGTGACGTCATCACATCTGGCGTTCAGTGAACAGCGGCGCAGAGAGGAGTCGCAAGAAGAAAGAAGACAGAAGAAGAGAAGAAAAGTGAAGAAAGGAGCCGATAGAAAAGTTAAGCGAAGGAACGGAAGCAAGGGGGGGGGCAAAGACAGCATAGCAGAGTGTGAAGGGGGAGTATAGATAGCATGGCAGAGTGTGAAGGGCGAGCAAAGACAGCATAGCAGAGTGTGAAGAGGGAGTAAAGATAGCATGGCAGAGTGTGAAGAGGGGCAATGGCAGTGAGTGAAGCGGGAGCAAAGGCAGCATGGCAGCAAGTAAAGGGGGAGCACAAGCAGCATGGCAGAGAGTAAAGGGGGAGCACAAGCAGCATGGCAGAGAGTGAAGGGGGAGCACAGACAGCATGGCAGAGAGTGAAGGGGGAGCAAAGGCAGTTGGCAGCAAGTAAAGGGGGAGCACAGGCAGCATGGCACAGTGTGAATGGGGGCCAAAGCAGCATGGCACAGTGTGTAGGGGGCCAAAGCAGCATGGCACAGTGTGTAGGGGGACCAAAGCAGCATGGCAGAGTGTAAAGGGGGGCCAAAGCAGCATGGCAGAGTGTGAAGGGAGGCCAAAGCAGCATGGCACAATGTGATAACGGGGGTCCAGAAGAAGGGGGGGGGTCAAAAAGCAGCATGGAGGGCGCAGTGTGATCACAACATGGTGAGGAAGGGGCAAAGTAATGTGTGTGTGTGATGGCACAGCAGGCTTGTAGCAATGTAATGTGTGTGTGTGTGGTAGGTGGTGGCTAACTAATGGGTGGTACTTTGTTTGTGGGGTGATGATGGTGCAATTTAATTTTATAGCGGGGACTATTAATTTAAGATGGAGTGGTTTGGTGGCTATTAATTGAATGTGGGGCTGAGTGTGAGGAGCATGAGGTCTATTTATTAAATGTAAATATGAATTATTTAATGGCAGTGACGGTTGCAGGAAATAGGTATATTTATTATACGTAAATGCTATTAATCTATTGCTGGGGGTGTTTTGAGGGAGGGAAATATGTTTATTTATTAAATGGGAATACTATTACTTTAATGTTGGGGCTGGAGGAAGTCCTAAGTATTAATCGTGGCTCCTATTGATTTAACGCCGGGGCTGGTTGGAAGTTTCTAAATGTACCAATTTTATTTCAAAATATGGCCCCCAACATTCCAGGATCCAGACAAACCGCAACTAAAGAAACCAGCAGCCACAGGTGGTGAAATGACAAGAACAGGTAGGACAGTCTGTCAAATGTTCTGATTCTAGTGGGACAATCCTGATTTTTGATGACTGTTCTACCTAATCTAAGGGGCAGGTCAAGACTTTGTTCTCTTTATATACACACTGCATTCTTTATATACACCACTATGGTGATAGCTGTCCTTCATGGGCTGACCACTCCCCCTCTATTGTCTGGTCTCGCCTCTATGATGGCTGGCCACACCCCCCTCAGGTGGGCCCCTAGCGTTGCAGTCTCCTGGTGGGCCCTTCATGCCCCAGTCCGACACTGCTTACATATGCCCACCCCTTCCCTCTCCTGTTCCGCATCTCCAGTCGAAATAAATCGCATTTGTAAGATGTGACTAAATCTGCATACAGACGTGTGCATTTTTTGTGCGCATGCGTAGTAAGGAAAGTTTTATTTTACACTAATAAAACAGAGGTATGAGCCCCTTATTGAACAAGTGGCCATCACCTTTCATTAACCATTAGGGATCTATGCATCAACATGATGCGGTGCCTCAAAGTATGTATCGCTGCAAATCACAGTGCTGCATATTTATGCACCGCTGAAATGCATCATGACGGGGTTACTCTGGGAGCCTCGGCGAAGTGACAAGAGGAAGTGTTGTGCGCATGCGCACAGCACTTCTTCTGTAACAGATTCTGCGAAGCCAGAGAGGCTTCAGCAGAATCCCATAGGAAAAGACAAATAACATCCTTCCTGAGATAGCGTTAACTGTCTGTGCAATGCAAATCTTATGAAAGCTTCATGCATTGCAGAACATTGTAGTTCCCATATTAATCTATGGGGACTGCGATGCTGCGCGGTATTTGCCTAAACAGAGGAGATTTCTGCCATATCTCCTCTGTTGGGCATGTAATGCATAGCAAACATACTTATAAAATGCGGAAACAGTTGTTTCCACATCTTTTAAGTGCCAAATCAGCTTGATGCATAGACCCCTTAATGAGAAATATAATGTGAAGTTGGAACATACAGTTGGAACTTTTCTAAAATGTAATTAACAAAATAAATATTATCTATTTTTACTTTGCAGCCAGCTAGAAAAGTATTAATAGAACAATCTAATCTAAGCTGAAATCAATAATATGATAGAAATAAATCAATAAAATGACAGAACTTAAATGATTAACTATAATATGCTTTTTGATAACACTATTAAAAATCACAGCAGTTATTTATCAAAGGTTCCAAATGAACTTTATACATCTTTTGTTGTAATAAATAAATCTTCTTTTGCAGTCTTTTGTTTGCTTAGGTGTTTTGCATACATGTCCAGAGTGCACACATTTCCTTTCCCTTTAGAATGTAAGCTCTCACGAATCATCTACCCTATCTCCAGGGCCAGTGCTAGGGTCCTTGGCGCCCTAGGCACACTTTCACATCCGCGCCCCCCAAGGGCACACTTTCACATCCGCGCCCCCCTCCCCAGGCACACTTTCACAATCCGCACCCCCCCCTCCCCACATCTTTCCTTACCTTTACTTGCGCCATAAAGCTGATCCTCTCTGCTCCGTCTCCTCCCCTCCACTCACTGACACTGTCGGGCCGTGATGATGATGTCACGCCCGACAGTCAGTGAGTGGAGGGGAGGAGACGGAGCAGAGAGGCGGCTGTGGTGATCCATAGCCCCTTCCCCCCTCCCCGTGGATTTATCGGAAGCTGTGCGACAGCCGTGCAAGGTATGGTCAGCGGTCGCCGCACAGTTTAAGTAATTTTTATTCTGTGGCGACCTCCAGAGTCCGGCGCCCTAGGCAACTGCCTAACCTTGCCTAATGGGAGTGCCGGGCATGCCTATCTCTCATGTCTGCCCACTCCCCATCCTCCTCTCTCTCCCTGTTTTGTCTGATGTTGAATTATTTTTGTATTCCATATGATTTGTTCTGTTAATTGTATCAATGCATTTATTATACTGCTTATCTGTACCCATTGTTCTTATCTGTATGTACTTATGTAATCTTGTAATTTTCTGTTATGTTCTAAGCCAGTGGTTCCCAAAGCGTGCACCGTGGCTCCCAGGGGTACCACAGCGCTGTCACAGGGGTGCCGTGAGCAATCAAAACAAAAAATTACCAATCCGTCTGCGCCTGGGACCCAGCATTCTCCTCTCTCCTCGCTTATCACTGAATGTTGGGCGTGACGTCATCACGTCTAACATATTCAGTGAGCAGCGGCAGGAGAGAGGAGCAGGAAGACAGAAGAGAAGACAGAAGATATAGAAGAAAGACGGCCAAGTATGGTAAGTAAAGAAACGGAGGGGAAATGGTGATAAGAAACAGCAATGGAGGGGCAAAAGAATGAAGGAGGGCACAGAGTGAGAGAATGAAGGAGGGCACAGAGTTGGAGAATGAAGCAGGGCACAGAGTGTAAGGATGAAGGAGGGCGCAGAGTGAGGGAGGATGAAGGAGCGCACAGAGTGTGAGGATGAAGGAGGGCACAGAATGTGTGGATGAAGGGGCGCAGAGAGTGTGAGGATGAAGGAGGCCACAGAGTGAGGGAGGATGAAGGGGCGCACAGAGTATGAGAATGTAGGAGGGCACAGAGTGAGGGAGGATGAAGGGGCGCACAGAGTGTGAGAATGAAGGAGGGCACAGAGTGTAAGAATGAAGGAGGTCATATAGTGTGAGGATGAAGGAGGGCACAGAGTGTGTGTATGAAGGAGGGCACAGAGTGTGTGGATGAAGGGGCGCACAGTGTGAGGATGAAGGATGGCACAGAGTGTGAGGAGGAAGGAGAGCACAAAGTGTGAGGAGGAAGAAGGGCACAGAGTGTGAGGAGGAAGGAGGGCACAGAGTGTGTGGAGGAAGGAGGGCACAGTGTGAGGAGGAAGGAGGGCACAGAGTGTGAGGATGAAGGGGGCACAGAGTGTGAGGATGAAGGGGCGCACAGTGTGAGAATGAATGGGTACAGTTGTAAAGGTGAAGGGGCACCAGAGTGTGGTGATTTTTGTACACGTTGTTGTTTTATTGTGTTTGATCGTATTGCTCTGAATATTAGTTGTAAATTATTCTGCACAGAAATATAATTGAAAAAAATATATAAAAATATTTTTTTTCCCTTGGATTTATGTATATTATTTTTGCAAACAACTTACTAAGTATTTCTGTCCTGACCTAAATACTTATTACGTTATTTTGACCCAACTACTTATAAAACTGGACTGCTCGGTAATTATTTTGGAGGGGTGCCTTGAAAAAATTATGGAAACTCTAAGGGTGCCTCGAATTGAAAAAGTTTGGGAACCACTGTTCTAAGTCATTGTGTACGATGTTGCAGAATTCTTGTGATGCCTTATAAATAAAAGTTGATAATAATAATAATAACAATAAATTTCCCATGTATTTTCTGCCATCAGAATTAGCATGGCAAGCATGTGTACTCTACCTGTGCATTACCCATGTGTTGTCTAAGCTTTTCTGTACATATTCATTTATGCCTATTCCCCAAACCCTCATTTAACCAACTTTTCCAAAGTGTTGTGTGTGTTGTTGGTGTGTTGTTTTTAAATGCTCATTTAATATTTATTTTGTGTTCCCTCTATAAACTGGCAGTATAGTGAGGGGCATTAAAGAGAGGGTAACATGCAATGGAAGAAATACATTTTAATCTAGTTTTGTTCAGATAAAATAGCTGGTGATAAGTGAAGGTGGGGTTATAAGGAGAGAAATAAGGGGATTATGGAATCATATGTCATTAATGTGTCAGATATTATTATTTTTTTATTATATTAATTGGATCAGTTTTCTATGCACAGAAACAGATTTACTGCAATGTTTCTCCATCTTGACTTTAAATAACTGCAAATAATGCTAGATATATTAGTGTTTTTGGAAAATGGCCAAACCAACACTGACTCAACATTGGGCTAGTATGAACATTGTTACTAGCCCAGGTACTTAGTACATTACAGTCTAAGGGCCTGAGTCATTAAGGAACGTATCTCTGCTTTTTGTGCATATCGTATCCCTTCTATGCATGCCCAGAACGAGAACACCCATCCGTCAACGACAGCATGTCTATGGCGTATGCCAACGCAAATGACAATAACGTCTACGATTTTGGGGAGTGAACTGGGCAGGGAATGGGCATGTGCCCGTACTTGATGCACAACGTGGGCGTGCCAGACTCAAGCGAATGCAGCCACATCGAAGCTCTGTGTGTGTGTAAGTCTCTTGCTTTTCTGCCATATCTCATGCACCAGCTAAGGGGCTAGTCTAAGTCCTGGGTGAGTATCGTATACATGCTATAACATGTGTTTGCAATCAGCAGCAACTGTAAAAATGTATTTTATGTTTAAAGACATTAAGGACAGCCTAACCCTAATGATTTCAGCAGAACAAAAAAAATATAAATTTTTTTTATCATTAACAGGTAACAATAATTATTATTATTTTTTTCTGTGCGTTAGTTTGAGATTTCATATTCCACTTACGTATTGTACGCATCCTGCAGTGTCTGGTTTAGTACAGCAGAGTGAACCCACACCCATAGTCAACACCACACATATCTTGCGATCCGTTGCTTGCTGACTCCTGGAGTATGCAGACCCGATATACGCGCCGCTGAGAACAACTGCAGGATGTGCTCAGTATGCGTGCCTTAATGACTCAGGCCCTAAGTGATAATTATATTGGTCTATCTAGTGCAAATTGTACTTTATGACAAACATATCTAAAACACAAAGTTTAGATACGATCAAAAACATTTTCCATGAAGCCGTCAGATGAGATTGAACAGGTGGGAAATTAAATATTTTTCCTGTTGTAGGTTTCGTTAAATTAAAGATTATTAAGGGTTTTAAATAGTCATAATAATGGTGTTTTAATTAATCAAAATAATTATTTTCCTGTTTTATGTATGTACTGTTTTCCCTACTATACGGCGCTGCGGAGCACTGTGGCGCCTTACAAATCTACGATAATATTAATAACAATAATAATAGTGATCCAGTCATTCTACTAACATAGGACCAAAATTATTATTTTTTCCCCTGTAGCCAGGGAAGTGGCTGAGAAGTGGTTCACATGCTTCTAGACTGTATGTGTACAACGCCTGATTACAAAAGGGTTAAGGAGAGCTTTGGAAGTTTATCCAACACATTGCAGTTTATGTGAAACATGCTAGTTTCAAGTTACAGCAAGAAACAGAAGGAAGGGTGCTTGATCTACTTTGGAGCTAAAAATAGAACCAATCTTTTTCATCTAATGACAATATTTCATACAGACCTGTACTTCCATGCCGCAGAAGCCTAAGTAATTTACAGTGTCCTTGAAATCGACATTCATGCTCAGGTGTTTCCTTAGTTCTAGTAAATTCACTTTGAAGCAATTTCTGCAATATAAACTGCTGAACGCTGAAGTATAATTGCAGTCTCGAATCCTGTCTGAATGGGAATGCATGCAGGTTTTGTAGAGGGAGCCATAAAACAACTTATTAGCCATAATTGCTTGTAAGCACAATGGCATTTTCAACTGTTCCTCTTTCCTACCACACCAAATGCGTCATCCTCCTTTAGGGATCCCAAAAAATCTCAGAGAAGTGTGCCTACTAATTGACAGAGTCAACACTTACCCTTAAAAACTGCCTCATAGGTCTGGACCTGGGTAGAGACCCATATCTATGGTGGCAAGAGGACACATTTAATCCTCAAATCAGCCTCTCACTGGTGATACTGAATGTATGATTAAGGTGACATTATCTGAGTTAACAGTACCTTGGCCTGTCTATTCCCTGTTGACCTGCATTAGCCAGACATTCTGTTTGTCAAAATATAACAACATTCCAGTAAGTTTGCTTTGGATTCTGTTCTCTAATAATGTATTAATATAATGGTGTCTCTTATGCCATTCAGGGGCAAGTTATGTTATGTCCCAATAGTGAAAGCAATTTATGGAGCATAAAATATCTGGTGCAAAAACTACTTTAGACCCACCGTACACCTCAAGGCCCCATTTTTATGGAGCAAGAAGGAGGAGTTTGCGGAGGAGCAGAAGTTTGCATAGGCATAGGCAGGGGAGGGCTGGCAAATTTCAACCCAGGGGCAAGACTTCACTCAGCATCCTACTAGGACCATTTTAAAGGAATAAAAAAAAGGTAGGTGGACCAGTGACCCAGCCCAAGGTAGCCCACTATGGGACTGGCCCAGGGGGCCGATACCATCCTGTCCCTCCAGCCCAGCCTGCCCCTGGGCATAGGGTTAGATTTTGAGCTGAGTGAAAGCATTCCTAGCAAAATATAAAGTAGGTACACCAGTACAGTGCTGAAACATGATTTCCTTTCATGGAATGATAACACTGAAATGAGATAAAAGGGTGGAGATGATGTTTTTTTAATGATGTTTTTTACCGCGTGGAAGGTGCTGTCCATTTTCACTTCGCAAAACAAAATAAAGTGGTGCTACTAAAATAGTGGGCTGTCAAAGGTCTAATCAAATGCATTAGAAGGTGCATTCAACAGTGGATGAGGATTTATTACATTTGATATTGTTCCTGCTTTGGCTGTGCTGCAAGAACTTGTCCGAGCTGGGATTACATAAGCCATTACAAAGGCTCTATACCTTGTAAGGCGGACACCTACGATTAATAAGATATTGTCTTGTGAACTAATGCCTTGGCTTGGGTCTCCGTATTAGAGTATTCTTCCTGTGTGCCGGGGAGGATGAGTTGACTGACAGGACAATAATTATGAGATTTAGAGCCAGAAGTACTATTACATCTTGGGACAAAGTGGTTCCTAAACTGTCTCTTTTCTCTAAGATGTTAAGGGATATAGTTCAAATCTTCTTTTACCTGCAGTATTTACTGGAGACACTTATTTCTACCCAGACTGTTGAATGCATAATTTGTCCCTGGTGTTTGCACTGTTGCAATTATAATAAGTTATGTATTTAAATGTGTCTGATTTTTTTTATAGATAAATGGTGTTGCTCCTATTGATTTTATTTAGATTATTAAAATTAATGAATTAAGCCAATCATTTTAATGTGCTTCAATTCTGCCATATTAATTCAATTTTATTATATAGGTGATATTATATTTGTGTTGATTTCTGTTGCCTTGTGCTTGTTTCATACCTCAACCCCATAAGAAAGTATGTGTAACTGCTTTCTGACGGAATGTAAAAACAAATGACAAAAATGACACTACACATGTTCAAGCTGATGGAGTGGTGGGCAATTGAATGTCCGATGAAGGGCCCGAGTCATTAAGGAGAGCAAAGCATATACAAGGGGTAACTTTACACCTGGGCAAAAGCATTAGAGTGGGAGGTAAATTTAAAATGTAGGTAGATATTTATAGTTGGGATAGGGCATGTCCTAGATCAACCTTAAATTTCAGTGCAAAAGTAAAGTTATCTAGTATTTGTGTGCTATATGAAATAACAGCCAGTATTTAACCTATGTGCAAAATAATAAACTAATTTGCACCCCATGCATTTCAACATGGTTTGTCCCGGAGCACATTTACTCCTTTTTTGCCTTACTTTCCTCAATTTTTCCCCTGATCCTATGATAGACTCTCACACAATTTCTTCAATTTCCCCCAAAAAAATCACATAGATAGATTCTACATATTATACAGCACTCGACAGAGCATATTTAAACATTCAGTCCATGCCCCAGTGGAGCTTACTATCTATATTCCATCCCACATTCACAGGTTACTTTAAGCAGAAGCCAATTAATGTATCAGTGTGTCTTTGGAGTGTTGGAAGAAGCTGGAGCATCCTGGGAAAATATACGCAAACACAGAGAGAACATACAAACTCCACACAGGCGATACTCCTAATCGAAATCCAACCCATGGCTCCTGTGTTGTGTAGTGCTAACCACTGTGTTACCATCACTTACATACTGTAGTTTCATATATCTTTAGGTTGCAAAAAGACAAATTTCCATCAAGTTCAACTTTCATAGTTACAAACCCTGTTTCATCAAAGGGGAGCCAAAATAGACCTACAATCATGGCCAAAAGTTTTGAGAATGACACAAATATTATTTTCCCAAAGTCTGCTGCCTCAGTTTTTATGATGGCAATTTGAATATACTCCAAAACGTCATGAAGAGTGATCAGATGAATTGCAAATAATTTCAAAGTCCGATTTTGCCATGACAATGAACTTTATCCCAAAACAACTTTTATACTGCATTTCAGTCCTGTCACAAAAGGACCAGCTGATATCAGGTCAGTGATTCTCTCATTAACACAGATGAGAGTGTTGACAAGGACAAGGCTGATTGAGTTAGAATAACAGACTGGAAGCTTTAAAATGAGGGTGGTGCTTGAAATCATTACTCTTTCTCTGTTAGCCATGGTTACTTGCAAAGAAACACGTGCAGTCAACATTGCTTTCCACAAAAAGGGCTTCACAGGCTGTTAGCAAGATTGCACCTAAATCAACCATTTATCGGATCATCAAGAACGTCATGGAGAGAGGTTCAATAGTTGTGAAGAAGGCTTCAGGGCGCCCAAGATCGTCAAGCAAACGCCAGGACCGTCTCCTAAAGTTGATTCAGCTGCGGGATCGGGGCACCACAAGTGCAGAGCTTGCTCAGGAATGGCAGCAGGCAGGTGTGAGTGCATCTACAAGCACAGTGAGGCGAAGATATTTGAAGGATGGCCTGGTGTCAAGAAGGCCAGCAAAGAAACCACTTCTCTCCAGGAAAAACATCATGGACAGACAGATATTCTGCAAAATGTACAGGGATTGGACTACTGAGGACTGGGGTAAAGTCATTGTCTCTGATGAATTCCCTTTCAGATTGTTTGGGGAATCTGGAAAAACGCTTGTCCTGAGAAGGAAAGGTGAGCGCTACCATCAGTCCTGTGTCATGCCAACAGTAAAGCATCTTGAGACCATTCATGTGTGGGGTTGCTTCTCTGCCATGGGAGTGGGCTCACTCACAATTTTGCCTAAGAACACAGTCATGAAAAAAGAATGGTACCAAAACATCCTCAAAGAGCAACTTCTCCCAACCATCCAAGAACAATTTGGTGATGAACAATGCCTTTTCCAGCATGATGGAGCACCTTGCCATAAGGCAAAAGTGATAACTAAGTGGCTCGGGAATTAAAACTTTGAAATTTTGGGTCCATGGCCAGGAAATTCCCCAGACCTTAATCCCATTGAGAACTTGTGGTCAATCCTCAGGAGGTGAGTGAACAAACAAAAGCCCACAAATTCTGACAAACTCCACGCATTGATTAGGCAAGAATGGGTGGTCATCAGTCAATATGTGGCCCAGAAGTTGATTGACAGCATGCCAGGGAGAAATGTAGAGGTCTTCAAAAAGAAGGGTCAACACTGCAAATATTGACTCTTTGCATAAACTTAATGTAATTGTCAATAAAAGCCTTTGACCCTTATGAAATGCTTGTAATTTTACAGCAGTATAACATAGCAATATCTGACAAAAAGGTCTTAAAATACTGAAGCAGCAAACTTTGTGAAAACCAATTCTTGTCCCATTTTCAAAACTTTTGGCAATGACTGTATGAAGCATAGTTCAATTTTCCTTAACATGGCAAAATTAATTTTGTAATCCAATTGAACAATTCCCTGGATTAACGTACTATATTGTGTTATTAATGCCCAGTATATTCTATTTTGTTTGGAAAATGTCCAATTAATGGTTTCATTTTTTTACAGTGTTTTCTCATACCATTTTATGGTATGGCAGTCCTCAGTTTAATGTTTTTTACAGTGAATAACACTTTTGTAGCCGTAGATGAAATATTTTTTCTTCTAGCTTCAAGAGGAGACCTCCCTCTTACCTCTGTAAAGGGACAGAATGATACTTTTCTCTCTTGAGACCATGTCTCATTTTGTACTTGATAATATCCTGTTGTCTCTAGATTTAAGACCCTAGATTAAGTTAGAAGTTATGTCAAAGTACACTATCATAAAAACTGTATATAAATTATATATACTGGTATGGCATCTATTAATCTTAACTCAACTTAACTCAGACTTATTTACTGTTAAGGATTTTTCTTCTCGGACTCTTGATCACCAAGCCTAAAACGTATTAAAACAGACTGATTTCAAAATACTTCATTTTCCCCTAAACTTGCATTCCTCTCGATTAAAATGTGTCGCAAAATTTCGTAAACTAACTATCGAAAAAGTCAATTAATAACTGTGTCGGTTTATATGCAAAATTACTTAAATGCATTAATAATATGACATTTGTGTGTATGCTACACATTTCCATACTGCCCATGTGCACCAAAAATGTGTACGTGTGTGTTCATATATGTTTTTTGTGGGAATGGAAAAAGTATAAGGAAGTATGCTGCCTTGATGCTAGTCAGTTTTGCCTAATGAATGCTGATGCCAAGTAAAAGACAGTGATTTAATGATTATGGAAAGTCGTACAATAAAGCAATTGTAGTATCTGGGTACTTCAGTAAGGTGGTGCATGCTGCTTTAATAATGAGACTTCTGGCCCCATCTTAAAATATCGTATGCTTCCTAACATTAGGAAAATAATTAATAAACCGAGCCGAGGGCCAGCAAATGGTTAGCTTTCAAGTCGATCAATCAACATGACTACTACAACTGTATTTACATAAGTACACTATTACATACTGGACTGGAAAAGGCCCCTGAGGACTGGCAACTATGTATTAAGACCAAAGCCAGCCTGTCCAACGCGAAGCTCTGTAAAAGAAAAAATTTAAAATACTAATTTCAAGTGAACACATTCAAACTGTATTGTCTACACACAGAAAATACACAATGATATCCGAATGGAGGAAATGGAGATCAATCATCTCTATTGTAACTATAGGTTAGTGATCATGCTTGGTGCCTAAAATGGGGTTACAGACAATATAATATATTCTAGTTGCGCATCCATGCAGTACAAACGAATGTGACTTAATGTTAGGCACACCCAGGCAACAAGCCCAATAACTTTCAGGAGGTTTGTACAACTAATGAGCTCAAATATTCTGATTGCTAACAAAGTACTTTGCACATCAAATGCCTCTTCCATATTACATGCAGTCTTTAGAAGACCATAAAATAAACGGTAGCTTATATGCATTGCTGTTTAGCTATTTAGATTTAATTTTTTATCTCAACCAAATAAGTAAAGGATATATATATATATATATATATATATATATATATATACACACAGCGCCGGTGCTAGGGTCCTTGGCGCCCTAGGCACAGTTTGAAAATCACCGCCCCCCCCTTAAAAATTGCCCCCCCCCTTTAAAAATCGCGCCCCCCCCCCCCCTTTAAAAATCGCCGCTGCGCTTCCCTCCCCATGTCTTTCTTTAACTTACCTGCATGAAGCTGCTCCTCTCTGTTCTGTCTTCTCCCCTCAACTCACAGACACTGTCGGGCCGTGATGATGACATCATCACAGCCTGTCACTGTCAGTGAGCGGAGGGGAGAATACAGAGCAGAGAGGAGCAACTTCATGCAGGTAAGTTTCAATAGCCCCTTCCCTTCTCTCCTTCCCGTGGATTTCACTTTTTTTTTTTATTTCGAGGCGCCCTGCAGAGCCCGGCGCCCTTGGCAATTGCCTAACCTTGCCTAATGGGAGCGCCGGGCCTGTATATACATACACATACACACACCAAAATATATCACGCATCTTTTACTCTTGTACTTATTTTAGCAGCTATACAAGAGACTGATATATATCAGAAGGATATAATGAAAGACATTTTGTTTTGTTTTGTATAATTCTGGAACGAAGCGTGTTATTTTGTTATTTTCATCCTACCAGGAAATCATACCTTACGGAAATAGTTTAAGAATATATTTACAGTATATGTATCTATCTATATCTATATATATATATATATATATATATATATATATATATATATATATATATCTCTATATCTATATCTATAGATATACACTGTATATGCTAAATAAATGGGTATATATATATATATATATATATATATATATATATATATATATATATATGTATAGATAGTTGGATGAATGGATAGATAGATAGATAGATAGATAGATAGATAGATATACACACACAGTATACAGTTAAAGTTTTGCTGCAATATATGTGCTTATATTAGGGTGTTTAATATCAGTGTAAAGGGGTGAGCACAAGAATTAATGATGCAAAAGGTCCCTTCCAGTTCATGTTCTTCTTTTATAATTATTATCTATTACTAAGAGTGATTTTAGCAGTGGCAAAGCAAGGGGACAGATTCCGGCTTGGCATGCTAGTCTTACTAATCCTCTAATCCTCTGCAAATTAAAAACCTTGCAAGTGCAATTGGGACTTTTAATATGAACTCCCATCTTGACGCCACCAATAAACAGAAACTAGCCGATGTAATTAGTGTAAAACAGCCTCCCTAGCACGGAATGTTTATAACCTGCAAGAATTATACTATAATTAATCTATATGGATCCATTCAAATTAATATTTATAATTCTATCAGCATAGTAGATGTTGTTATTCAGGGATGTGAAGAAAAAAAGGATATGTACAAATGTTATATGTCACATAACCATTATACTGGTTTTTATAAAAAAAAAACCATCACAAATATTTTAAAAATCTTAAAACTTCAAAATTCCTTTAAACAATAGTCTTTGTATGGAAATTGTTTTCATGGCAAAGTATCAACTCTTTGGGGTCTATAGGGCGATAGGGCTGATTTTCTATTCACGCTCATAAATAAAACCTTGCAGAGGCAGCTGAGTGACACTTTCTATCATAATTTATATATATATGGATGTGTGTGTTAGGGAATAGAATAAATCTCACAATACATCTGCTGTCTCTCTATAGGCATTATCTATCCTTGTCTGGACTTATAGTTAGCAGGGTCACAATCTGGAACTGAAAATCTTAATTATAAGAGACTTAATAAGATTGCAAATAATGTAATAAGCCCCTATAAAACAGAGAGAATTGTGTTTATAATAACAGCAGTAACAAATATATCAAATCGCAAAGACTGGTGATGAAGTTATTGGATATATGTTACTAGATTCAATTAGATTAACGGGCCCAAGGCAAAAAACAAAGTGTGGCCCCTAATATCAACCTTCAATAATGATAGTTTATTTTTATTTATTTTTTAAAGTGAAAAAAAATAAATTAAAAGTTTGTACAAAAACCCATTGTACATCACAATGAAATTTACACTGGAAGCAATTCCTGTGTCCATGAGACCCATTTAACGTTGAGAATCAAGGGCAAATGTAGTTTCTGTTCAATCCTGAAAACTATCCCTGACTAGAACAATATAAATAAAATGATATAAAGACATTTCAAAGTCCTTCACTACATAAAAGGCTTAAGCAACCTTTGATAGGGTGAGACTTACAGCTTCACAACAGCTGCACTGCCCATTGCAGCCCTCCAAAAATGTTCTGGGTATAATGATATAATTGTTTTTAGCATTATTTAAAGAATTGGGCCAGAGGAGGGTTAACACTCGGTTCTGGGCAGAGCTAAAGCCACAGGCACCACATCATTTTTTTCTTGCTTCATAAAATACATAAACATAAATTGCCATTCGTTCATTCATTAGAGCACACCGCAAACAATTACTGATTTTACTGCAATAAATAGAAATATCTCTTCAAGTTCATTAAACTATACAGTAAGTTCCCTCACCCCAAGATCACTCTTATCGAAGTCATATATGGATAATATCTGGCATCCTTCCCTGAGCAACAAGCTTTAACTTCAAAAGCCTCAATTACTACTACAAAGGACATTGCAGAGGAAAAGATCATAAGTTTTAATGAACTTTGGAGCCACTACCATTCACCTATGTACTACAGCTTGTAGTACTCACCATTGGCATTAATGGAGCAAACTAACAGTATCTGAGCATAGAATAAAGCCTTCATCACTGATTCCATGGTTCCTGCTTCCAGTACCTATGATATGCAGCGTCTGGCACAGGAAACTGTCTCTCTATAGACACCACCTGTGACCTAAAGCCATATGGGATGTATGTTCACGCTTAATGCCCAATGCAGCAAATCACAAGGGATACATTTGCCTAACCTCTAAAAATAATCATGAACACAACCAACAAGTAGTTAAAGAACATTAGCTACATCCATGTTTGGAGATACCCTTACTCCTGTTATCTTGTAATGTAATTGTGTTTTAATCTTAACATTTGGAGTATAATATTTCTGCTATGTAACCCAATCACACATTCCATTATAGATCTGCTAGTACAACAGATAAGTTTCCTAGTAAACAAAAGCTTTTGCATATACCAATTGACAAAAGGCAAACTATCAAAAAAGCAAATATCTACTTTAACAGAATAATCATCTGCCACAATATTCATTTTGTGATCATATATACTATGATATTAGTATATATGACCTTGATATCAACTGTGGGCCAAAGAGGTAGGAAAAGGACAACCAATGGAATTATGGTAAGGCTTTAATTTGATTAAAAACACTTAGGGCTAGATTTACTAAGCTGCGGGTTTGAAAAAGTGGGGATATTGCCTATAGCAAGCAATCAGATTCTAGCTTTCATTTATTTAGTACATTCTACAAAATGACAGCTAGAATCTGATTGGTTGCTATAGGCAACATCCCCACTTTTTCAAACCCGCAGCTTAGTAAATCTAGATCATGAAATTTATGCACTTATATGACCTTTTGTTTCAAAAAATACCTTTTTTAAAAGAAGGATCTCTTCTGTTCCTATAATATCATAGGCTGATGTCAATTTACAGACTTTTTATTTTTAGGTTTAGAAATTTATGAAAATTATATAAATAAAAGTCAGCTTTGTTCACAGGTGGTCTGATTTATTAAGGAAAGTTAAGCAAAAAAATTGAGTACGTTTTCTTACACAAGTTTTCTGGAGAAACCCATGTTGCAATGCAAGGGGTGCAAATGAGTTTATTTTGCATATAAGTAAAATACTGTTTTTTCATGTAGCACATAAAAAAAATGTTATTAAACTGAACATGCAATGCAATGTATTGGAAAATAATCAAATCATAGTTTTGAGAATATTTATTATTTTATTAAAGGAAACTGAAATCCCAGGCTGCATTGTAATATTTATCATGACTGGTTGGGGTTCTTGGCAGCAGTGGATTTCGAAACAGCAACATATCTTAAAATAGTCCCTATTTTGGTGGAGCAGTCATAATTATTGGGCTCAAAACAGGGTGTGGTCCTGTTAGAATATGGGTCTGGTTTAATAAATCTGAGCATTGTTTGGGTGGAGCTGGATGTAGTTTGAGTTGATGTTTGGGGGGGATGATGGGGTGGCTTATTGTGTCCTGATTTTATTTTTATCCATCTGTTTTTGAAAATGAGGCAAAACGTCATCATTACGTCGTCAGATCATGCGAGTTTTGGATTTAATAAGTACTGCCCTCGACGGCGATCCAGCGCCATTTCACAGAGAGACACATAAAGGGTAGCACGGTTCTTAGCAGTCTCTAGTGCAGTTGGGCAGCTTCATAGTTAGAAAAGAAAGAGGAGGGTTAGCAGTGTTCTTTTAAGTCTCCAGTGACATTCTACTCAATTATAGCTCACACAGAAACAGGAGAGCTCCATTGCTAATTGTCATTGCTGAAATAGAAATAATAGGGTAGGCAGTCTTGTTCTAAAACTGCAGTCACATTGTACTGTGTTATATAGCTCACACAAACATGGCTGCTCCATTGCTTCATTGCTAATTGTCATTGCTGAAATAGAAATAATAGGGCTGGCAGTGTTCTTCAAAAACTGCAGTCACATTGTACTGTGCCATTGCTTACCCAGAAATAGGAGGGGAGCAGTGTTTAGTGCTGAAACAGAAATGGTAATAAAAGGGCTGCCAGTGTTCTTTAAAGTCTCCAGTGACATTCTACTGAGGCATAGCTCATACAGAAACAGGAGGGGTGGCAGCGTCGTTGTCACTCTCAAGTCTCAATCATGATGATACTAATCCCCCTACCTCATGTGCTAAAGCCTATGTTCAAGCGCATAGTGGTTTTAATTCAGGGAAAAATATAAATAAAAAGTTTGTACCTTTTTGAAGATAAAAACATTCCTCTAAAAAAGATGAAAATTTACTGTAGAAAAACATAAAATTGCCAACATGCCATTCTACCCAAAATATCAACAAGCATACCAGCATCAGCTAGCTTCCTTCTCTCAGTTAGATCTCAGCATCTGCAATCTACACTGTCATCATATTCACCCTCATCAGTGTATACATCATCCTCAAACAATCCTAATTCATCCCTGATGGAGTCCACCATCACAGAAGTCTGTGTACTTTGATGTAATTCCCTGTAATGGCCTTCCTCATGGAATTTGTAGTTCATTTACGGCACAGCTATCACGAGTTTGGGGAAATTCATTTAGACCAAACCAAAAGTCAAAATGTTGTGCTGACTCATCTGAATCACCCCTGGGTGTTTTGGGAAAACTATGTTTTTTTCTAGCAGCAGTTTCCAGAGAAACTGAAGGAGGAGACGTTGTTGTGTCATGTACCACTTGAGCTGTCAGCTTGCTGGAAGGGAGCTCATTGCATCTCTTGAGATCTGGGTCAGTTGGAAAGAAAGAGAAGACATAGCTCTTAAACCTAGGATCAAGCACAGTTGCCAAAATGTAATGATATAATTTCAAGATGTTGATAACTCTTGGATCCTGGCAAAGCGAATAAAGTACTTAATCTACAAGATAAACATAGTTAGCGAAATTGCTTTGTTTCATTTCTTCCTTCAATTTCTCTAGCTGCTTTTCAAAAAGTCTAATTAGGGAAATAACTGGACTCAAGCTAACAATGTCTACACTCTCTTCACAGGTGACTACTTCGAGTGGTTTGAGCACCTTGCACAACATTGAAAGTATTCTCCATTGCGCTGGACTAAAGTACATTCCCCTAAATTATTTTCTTCTTGCAGCTGCTGCATTATCCTACATGCTGTTGCAGAATGCTGAAAATGACCCTAAATATTTCGGGACACAGACAGCATCTGCTGCATGTCACTGTCATTTTTTAAAAAGTTCTGTACCACCAAGTTGATTGTGTGAACAAAACAGGGAATGTGATTGAATTTGGTAATGGGGACACAGGACCTCAATTAACCGTCTTATTCCTGCTGCATTAATGGTGGATATCGGATGCAGGTCTAATACTAGTATAGTTTCTATGGCGCCTGTGATCCCCTGTGAGTGGTTGACAGCTGCCATACTTGCTTCCTCTTGCAAAGGATTGTTTAACAGTCAATTGTTGTAAACTACTCGTAGTCTTCTTCTGGATTGAAGATATACTCACAGCAGCAGTAGCAGGGGCAGTGGATCTAACGCTCAAGGATTCTTCTGAGGAGCCCTGGGTAGGGGAGGAGTCATCTCTCCTTAGCAACTTGGATGCAGGACTAACTCCGATTACTTGTGAGGATATTGATGATGAAGGTGTTGGAGGTGTAGATTGCAGGTGCTGGGATTTAGCTGTGAGAAGGGAGGTAGCTGATGCTTCACTGTTGTTATTTCTTAGCATAAGTTTCTGATTTTCACAAAAGATTTCCATGAGCTTGCTTGAAATGGCGCAACATGGATGATGTTCCTAGATGGTTAAAGTCCCTACCTCTACTGACTGTGGCTTTACAATGCTACAAATGGCTAGACAACTGTTATCAGGATTTGTGTAAAAATAATTCCACACACAAGAGGTGGATTTTTTGGTCTTATGCCCAGGCATGACAATGGCCTTCTTCTTATTACTGGCAAGAACTGCTTCCACTGGTGCATGACTTGCCACAGTAGATTTCATTAACAGCACTGTTTGCTTAGGTGCCTTAAGCCCATTGTTAGCTTGTTTTGTGGGGGCCCTAACAAACCAAGCACTTCAGCCATAAAAGTTGCTCTCCTTGTCGCTGGAGAACTTGCTTTGTTAAACTGTACATGTCCTTTTCAATATCTTACATAAAGGTGGGTGGAAGGGCCCAAGGACAATTCCATCCTGGACCACTTTTCTTTTCATCCTCTGCTGTGTGGCAATATTTCCTAGATGTGCTATGAAATGCCGTGTTTGTGTCATTGCTCTGTCGCTTAGCATCCAGCTTGGTCGCTGCAGTCTTTGCCCGAGAGTGGATGAAAATAATATTGTGACCTGTGAGGTGGTCAAAATTGACTGGAAATTACTGGAAATTAGTGTTATTGAGGTTAATAATAATGTAGGAACAAAAAAAGTGCACAAGTATGTGATTTTAGCATATTTTTTCTAAAAAATACAGATCCAAAACCAAAACCAAAACACACAAGGCCGGTTTTGCCAAAACCAAAAACAAAACACAATGTTAATCCAGATCCAAAACCAAAACCAGAACACAGGGGTGAGTGAACATCTCTAGAAAAAAAACATCTACCCAGTATAGCTTTCTTTGGTAAAGTGACAATAATAGTAAAGAGAGGTAGTCTGGAAGATTATCCTTCCAATTGTCAAAGGAGGTGAAGTGTAATGATGAAAGGTAAAATTCAGAAAGGACACAACTTTATATAGCAGTTGCTAATTTTCAGGGATGACCAGAAGTTATGTGTCAAGTTAGCCCCATGTCTCTTACATTTCAGCCAAATACCTGTTTCCTAAATGTCTAAGTGCTTTCTCTGTGCTTGAGAGATGTAAGCTCTATTAACCGCTTTTAGGTGTAGCTCCTAAAGTTTAGCAGAGCTCAGAGCGTTCATTATGTGTTCCATGTGAGCTAACACTTTCATAAGGCGTCTGAGATCTGGGAAGTCTTTCCGCCATACTGACCATAATGTAAGAACCTTATTCTAGACTTCTAAATGCATGAAAAACTAATCGAGTCAAGAGTATCTGGTTGCGGACTATTGACTCGTGTTATGGAGTGCAGTTTACTGTGTATAAAGTGTCTCATTTGTAAAAAAAAAGAAAAGTGAAAGAATGGGCAAGGTTATTCTTCTCCTGTAATTGTTCGAAACTACACATAACACCACCTGTCTTTGACAGCAAGAATACCTTTATCTTTCCACATTGCATACACTTTGATGGCCAGTGAAGGTTGAAATTTAGGATTACCCCAAATCTGATTTTGGTTTCTAACAAGTTGGGTGGTATGAAGCAACAAGTCTGACCAAGACACACTAAATGCTATTTTAAGATCTTGCTTATATACTAAATAAACATGTTACTTCCTGTATACATCATATAAACTAATTTGTCACGCTTTCATAGTGTCTATTTTACAGTACATGTCAATTAATGAGCATTCAGGGGTGTGCATGAGTGTATGTATATTTATGAATGTCCAAGATAGTTGGAACCTCATTATTCTTTCTGATACTAACAAACCCTATGCTTTGCTTTCCCCACCTCACAGTCCATCTAATAGATTTAGCAGCTAAATATATACATATAGGGCCTGATTCATCAAGTGTATCATATGCAAAATCACTCTGAATAATCACTCTGCGCATGCCCAGAACTGGGTGATACGTCTGTGAACGCAGCTCTGTCCACTGCGTCTTTCAAAGCAAAGGACACTTAATACAACCTACGATTTTGGGAGTGAATGGGGTGGGGAAAGGGTGTTTTGCCATAGTCAATGCACAATATGGACGTGCCAAACTCAATCACAGGTAGCCACATCTAAATCAACCTTTGAACGTCTCAAATTTACTTGTTTTTCTGCCATATCTCTTGCTCCAGCTAAAGGGCTAGTCTGAGTCCTGACCAGTAGTGATGACTGTCTTGTATGTACGCTATAACATGTGTTTGCAATCACAAGCAACTGTAAAAATGTATTTTATGCTCAGCAAACACTAACAACATCCTATTAAATGTATTTCATGGGGGGAAAATAATACAAAAAACACATTTATTTAACTGTTTTATCATTAATGCATTTTTCTGTGCATTCTTTTGCGAATTTCTAATCCACATAGGTATTGGACGTATCCTGCTGTGTCTTGTGTAGTAAAGCACAGCAGACTTGCCCCTGATTTCGTCAGGACACATTGATGACCTTGCTGGTGGTAGCCCCTCTGATGAATTGGGGGAAGTGAAAATAAGTTTAAAAAAGACAATAAGGCTTTTCACCCTTTCATAAATATGCTCCTTTGGGAACTGATAAATTTGTAATGTGTTTTTGCTCCCTTATGCTGGCAGGAAAGTAAGATGTAATCTATTTCTATTCACCTTGCTGCCTTCACCACACACTAAAAACAAGAAATATATATAGATGCTGTCTTTTTTTTCTTGTACTCTTACATCAAATATGGTATTTGCTTTACTGGAATCAGCATGGGATAATGTATATAGGGCACTATTTAATAATTATCGTGGTTTTGCAATTTAATATACAAGTCATGTCGGGACATTGCTTCCGAGACCGCAATTAACATTGAATATTATGGTACTACGGTTTAATGCGGTACTATCCCTAATGCAGGAAATATCGGAGATATCCACTGAAAGATGAGCTCTACAAAGTGACTTCGCTAAACCTTCCTAGAAAATAGGAGAACTCCTAAATTAGAATTTTATTCCTTTCTAAATGTTTCCATTACACCAATACAAAGGGAAAACTAAACACATAACAATGCCTATTTTTCATTTATTACATGGGGTTGAAATCTGTAACAGTAATCCAATTTAAAAGCTTCAGCTGATAAAGATCAATAGCTGTAGGAGGATTTGTTATTTTAGTGTTACTATGCAAAAACATTCATTAGAAATGCTAACCAAAATAATAGTCAAATTGATTTATCTATGTTTCTGTTAGGCCAAGATCAATTATAATGCATTAATATAAAATTAATACAAAAATAAGAATCATGGCATTAAATATATATATATATATATATATATATATATATATATATATATATATATACATATATATACAAGTTAACCCGGGCATTATACTCATGCATTCTAATCAAATCAAGATACTTAAGGTCTTAAAAAGGTTCTTGTCATGCATTTGGGCCTAGCCCAGGCCTCCTCAGGGGAAGATCGTTACTTCCCGACGCAAGCGCCCTTTTAAATGTGTGTTCATGAGGTAAAATTACCTCACAAAAATGAGTTTGACCCCTCAACTCGTAAATTTAGCCTTTACTACCCCTCCCACGGGGGGAAGGGGGGATGATGGAAGTTAACTGACTTGACTATTATAATTTTTATGTCAAATAATGTCAGTATACCAAATTTCAGGTCAATTGGATGAGCCCTTTCTGAGAAAATAGTTTTTTCCACACACACACACACACACACACACTAACACACGCCTCTACACATGTGTGTTCATGAGGTAAAATTACCTCACGAAAATGAGTTTGAGCCCTACCAAATTTCAGCCCTTTTTGAATTTTTTTTCCCACACACACTAAGGGGCATATTCAATTCCGATCCCGATTCGCGGGATCGCGCTGGAACGGCCGCGAACATAATCCGCGGTACCGCAATAACGTGGATTTTCGTTCGCAGCCCATAGGGCTGCGTACGAAAATCTGCGTTATTGCGATACCGTATTACCGGCAGTTGTGCGCATTTTCCGCGGTAACGCGCATTACTGCGAATCGGATTGGAATTGAATATGCCCCTAAGAATTTAGTAGGTCAGTGTATAACTCTGCCCAGCAGGTGGCGCTGCAACTTGTTTTTTTTTTTTTCACACACACACAGACAGACAGACGCCACTAAGCATTTATATATTAGATATATATATATATATATATATATATATATATATATAAATATATATAAATATATATATATATATATATATATATATATATATATATATATATACTATTTGTTCACATATTAAAAATATGTTAGGCAGGTGAGTGCTTAAATGTAGAGGGCTGAAAGTAAACAATTCTGAACATTTCTGTAATGAGGGAAGCAGCATTAAATAATTATGAGAGAATTGCATATTTGCATATTTATCTAATTTGACGACCCAACTCCATGGGCTAGAATAACTAAACTACGGGTGTGAAAAAGTGGAGATGTTGCCTATAGCAACCAATCAGATTCTAACTGTCATTTTGTAGAATGTACTAAATAAATGATAACTAGAAACTGAATGGTTGCTATAGGCAACATCTCCACTTTTTCAAACCTCCAGTTTAGCAAATATACCCCCAGGGGTCAGTTGCCAGCTACAACCAATTCCTTAATGTACTGCAACTGTCTCTCTGAACTGACCATTGTAATAACACGGTATGGGAGATGAGCGGCACTTTGAACTACAACAAAGTTATGGTTGTCACGGGACAGTGTGGCTGAATCTCTGAGAAAACGTTAGAATGTTGGATATTACTCGATCCCTTTTAAAAAACTGCAGATTAAGACTTGATTTTTTAATGATTTTTACTAGAGGTTATCCAACAGACTGAAGAGGTCGCTCCATCAAATTTGTGTGTTATGTAATTATAATAGATAATGTTAATACACCATGTGCAAAGAAGAAATTTGACATAAATCTGTGAATATCGAGTAAAGATTCTGTCAAGGTGACGATTGTCATATGCTAGGCAGCATGATCATGGCCCTAATTATTCATATTTCATAAACACACTTTATTTAAACCTAATCTGTGATATAATAATTAACAGTGAATGTTAATAGTATAAGAGCCTATGTAATAAATGTCTTCTAAAAACTAATCAACGGTAATGATTTTCGGTTACAATGTAATCAGGAAAATAATACAGTCATATACTTTACCTTTACCAGAAATTACATAAAGAGGAAATCTAATATGTAATGACCTCATAGTGGATGGGCTTTTTATTATTTTTGTACTAAAGCCGCACTGTGGTATTATTAGCTTAAAAATGTAATATGGTATTGATTTTAATGGTCTGTAGACAACAATCATAAATATAACATCGGAAAAAGCTGATTTGCAGAAATTGTTGTGATAGAGACCTTAGAGAGCTACTTTGTGATAGTTATTTTTGCTAGGGTAGCATTTTTCATAATACTTTCACAACAATAGAAAATCAACATATTACTGCTAAGTCATTATGTGGTATCATAATTATGGGTTGAAACAATTATGTTATAATAGGCTTGTGGCTACCATCATTCTTTACATTTTCACAGATTCTGTATACCAGTAATAATTACTTCTTTACTAAAATGCAAATGTTTGAACTTGTAAAATGTACAAAAACCTAAGTTCAATATTATCTATTAGATTCAACATATACATGTAAACTATACAGTTGAAATAATTAATGTTAAGTACCTCCTGCAAGGATCCGTTCTTCAAGATTGGCCATTTCCTTCTTGTATGCCTTGAAGGCGGCCTCCTTAAAGCTTGGACGGATACGTTTTTTCTTCGGGACCTCGATGAGCGTCTCTGGCACATTTTGGTTCTCATCGTCGTTTTCTGCCATATTGTAAACTGTTTCACATTCAGGTGGTAATATATCCTCAGGTGCCAAGTCATCATAAAGAGTATCATATTCCTCCATTTGTAGGTTGGCAAACTCTGTATCATATAAATTGTTTTCATACTCCTGGTAGTCTTGCATCTGCTCAAAATTTTCATCTGTATTTGTTCTGTTTTCAAGTTTGGCAAGAACTTGTTCCATCACCTCCACATAGTCAGCTCCATTGTCATTATCAGCTACAGACTCGCCATAATTAATTTCCTCATCAGCCTTGTAGTAGTAGGGTTCTGTGTACACGTCAGAATCAAGAGTTGTGCTAGATTCATTAGCAGTAGACTGTGATAAAGTCCGAAATCTGCCCATAAATGAGGACCCACTTTCGTCACAGCCACTTAAACTCTGAGTGCTTTTATTCCACACAACTTCCAATGCGGATTTAGCACGCTGAAGAGTAGATCCAAACTTGGGAAAGCTGAAAGTCTTATCAGAAAGATCAATGCTTAGACGGCTATGCCATGATTTTGGTGGAGCATCCTCTGAGTCATCACTTTGCAGTTCGCTTTGACTGCGGTACATCATGGGCATTCTTGTTTGGTTCTGGTAAAGATCATTGGCATTAGATTCAATATAGGAATCATATTCACTAGTCCACTGATTTTGCGTTACAGTGCAAATTTCAGGGCAGGATGGAGAATTGCTCTCTAGTGTGTAAGTGTAGTTTTCTGTATTATATGGAAGTTCTGTACTTTGGCACTTTTCATAATTGCTGGCAGGAATTTCCATCTGTTGATCTGAAGGACCATTGACATTATAGGTGAAAACATGCTGTGTAGATGTGTCAAGACCAGAGTCTATACCTTGATCTAAATGGTGCCATTCTTTCCAGGGGGACAAATCACCATGCAACGATAGCTGAGAATCGCTATAATGACTTCGATCTCCTGAAGCACAAAGTATTCCATTGCTAACACCACTGTCAACAGTTTCAGTGTTCTCGATTTCATTTTCCTCTGGATAATGCTCTACTTCATTACTGTAAGCTTGCTCTTGTGAGTTCACATACCAGTTTGATGAATTGTCCTCCTGTCTTCTTTGCCACAGCTCACGATCAGAAAAAGACAACAGAGAACTTCCATTAGTTCTAATAAAATACTGGTTCTCTGAAAAATCTTCAGAATACGACTGACATAACTTTGAAAAATCAGATTCTGAGCGACTTAGTTTTGGTGTGGAAAAGTCAGTCTGTGAATGCCACAAAGGAGTCGAATCACTGTAATATATTTTGTTTTTTTCCAAGTTATCAGATCCTGGAGATTGAAAATTAAGATCTCCATAATCGTCTTTGCTTTTATTCGTGGCATCATCAGATGTTCTGTGAGATTTTCTGTTATGTGACGATTGTCCACTTCTTTTGCTTCCACTTGACTTCATCTGGACATCTGATTTGG